>NW_027463922.1:0-90672 GCF_050947455.1 Rhinoderma darwinii
TGTACAAGAATATAACTACTATAATACTGCCCCTATATACAAGTATATAACTACTATAATACTGCCTCCTATATACAAGAATATAACTACTATAATACTGCCCCTATATACAAGTATATAACTACTATAATACTTCCCCCTATGTACAAGAATATAACTACTATAATATTGCTCCCTATGTACAAGATTATAACTACTATAATAATGCTTCTATATACAAGAATATAACTACTATATTACTACTCCAATGTACAAGAATATAACTACTATAATACTGCTCCTGTATACAAGAATATAACTACTATAATACTGCCCATATATACAAAAATATAACTACTATAATCCTGCCCCCTATATACAAGAATATAACTACTATAATACTGCCCCTATATACAAGATTATAACTACTATAATAATACTTCTATATACAAGAATATAACTACTATAATACTGCCCCCTATGTACAAGAATATAACTACTATAATACTGCTCCTGTATACAAGAATATAACTACTATAATACTGCCCATATATACAAGAATATAACTACTATAATACTGCCCCCTATATACAAGAATATAACTACTATAATACTGCCCCTATATACAAGAATATAACTACTATAATACTGCCTCCTATACACAAGAATATAACTACTACAATACTGCTCCTATGTACAAGACTATAACTACTAGAATAATGCTTCTATATACAAGAATATAACGACTATAATACGGCCCCTATATACAAGTATATAACTACTATAATACTGCCCCCTATGTACAAGAATATAACTACTATAATATTGCTCCCTATGTACAAGAATATAACTACTATGATACTGCCCCCTATATACAAGAATATAACTACTATAATACTGCTCCCTATATACAAGAATATAACTACTATAATACTGCCCTCTATATACAAGAATATAACTACTATAATACTGCCCCTTATATACAAGATTATAACTACTATAATAATGCTTCTATATACAAGAATATAACTACTATATTACTACTCCAATGTACAAGAATATAACTACTATAATACTGCCCATATATACAAGAATATAACTACTATAATACTGCCCCCTATATACAAGAATATAACTACTATAATACTGCCCCTATATACAAGATTATAACCACTATAATAATGCTTCTATATACAAGAATATAACTACTATAATACTGCCCCCTATGTACAAGAATATAACTACTATAATACTGCTCCTGTATACAAGAATATAACTACTATAATACTGCCCATATATACAAGAATATAACTACTATAATACTGCCCCCTATATACAAGAATATAACTACTATAATACTGCCCCTACGTACAAGAATATACGTACTATAATACTGCCCCCTATATACAAGAATATAACTACTATAATACTGCCCCCTATATACAAGAATATAACTACTATAATACTGCCCCCTATATACAAGAATATAACTACTATAATACTGCTCCTATATACAAGAATATAACTACTATAATACTGCTCCTATATACAAGAATATAACTACTATAATACTGCCCCTATATACAAGAATATAACTACTATAATACTGCTCCTATATACAAGAATATAAGTACTATAATACTGCCCCTATATACAAGAATATAACTACTATAATACTGCTCCTATATACAAGACTATACCTACTATAATACTGCCCCTATATACAAGAATATAACTACTATAATACTGCCCCCCTATATACAAGAATATAACTACTATAATACTGCCCCCTATATACAAGAATATAACTACTATAACACTGCCCCTATGTACAAGAATATAACTACTATAATACTACCCCTACGTACAAGAATATAACTACTATAATACTGTCCCTATATACAAGAATATAACTACTATAATACTGCCTCCTATACACAAGAATATAACTACTATAATACTGCCCCTATATACAAGACTATAACTAATATAATAATGCTTCTATATACAAGAATATAACTACTATAATACTGCTCCTATATACAAGAATATAACTACTATAATACTGCCCCTATATACAAGAATATAACTACTATAATACTGCCCCTATATACAAGAATATAACTACTATAATACTGCTCCTATATACAAGAATATAACTACTATAATACAGCTCCTATATACAAGAATATAGCTACTATAATACTGCGTCTATATACAAGAATATAACTACTATAATACTGCCCCCTATATACATGAATATAACTACTATAATACTGCCCCCTATATACATTAATATAACTACTATAATACTGCTCCCTATATACAAGTATATAACTACTATAATACTGCCCCTATATACAAGAATATAACTACTATATTACTGCTCCTATATACAAGAATATAACTACTATAATACTGCCCCTATATACAAGAATATCACTACTATAATACTGCCCCTTATATACAAGACTATAACTACTATAATACTGCTTCTATATACAAGAATATAACTAGTATAATACTGCCCCTATATACAAGAATATAACTACTATAATACTGCCCCTATATACAAGAATATAACTACTATAATACTGCTCCCTATATACAAGAATATAACTACTATAATACTGTTCCTATATACAAGAATATAACTACTATAATACTGCACCCTATATACTAGAATATAACTACTATAATACTGCTCCTATATACAAGAATATAACTACTATAATACTGCTCCTATGTACAAGAATATAACTACTATAATACTGCCTCAGCTATACAAGAATATATGTACTATAATACTGCCCCCTATGAACAAGAATATAACAACTATAATACTGCCCCCTATGTACAAGAATATAACTACTACGTTTGTGTGAGATTTACAGCAAGGCAAGCGTAATCTCGTTTTAAATGACAGCCCAGCGTGGTCTCGATGTGCTGTGCTGTAAATCTAAGGCTGGGTTCACACGACCTATTTTCAGGCGTAAACGAGGCGTATTATGCCTCGTTTTACGCCTGAAAATAGGGCTACAATACGTCGGCAAACATCTGCCCATTCATTTGAATGGGTTTGCCGACGTACTGTGCAGACGACCTGTCATTTACGCGTCGTCGTTTGACAGCTGTCAAACGACGACGCGTAAATGGACTGCCTCGTAAGTGCCCTGCACTTCTTTGCCACGTAATTTGAGCTGTTCTTCATTGAACTCAATGAAACACAGCTCAAGATTTACGAGCGTCTCAGACGGCTCGCAAAATGCGAGGAGGAGCATTTACGTGTGAAACGAGGCAGCTGTTAACAGTCTGTCTTTTCACACGTAAATGCCTGTCAGGGTGCTGAATAGACATCACGTCCTGGTTGGCAGTGATGTCTATTAACTCTCAGAACACTTGAGTAACGTTAGTGTGTGTGTATGTGGATCTAGTAAGATCACTATGTGCAGTGTAAATGAATGGAGAGAAGTGTATGACGCTGATTGGTCACTGATTGGTCAGCGTCATACACTCCTCTGTACACTACTCACTTGGCCAAAATGTAAAACACGCCCAGTTGTCCATTAACCCCTTCCCGTCCAATCACGTACAGTTATGTGATTAAAACTGGTGTCTTACCGCCTTTTCACGTAACTGTACGTGATGGAGATGAAGCTGGCTCAGGAGCTGAGCCAGCGACATCACCGCCAGGTGACAGCTGTATGTTACAGCTGGCACCCTGAGGTATCGGCCAGGACCGGAGCTAGCATCTGATCCGGCCGATTAACCCCTCACATGCTGCGTTCAATCAGATCGCAGCATGTGAGGAGTTTATAGCCACCGGCACCCCAGCAACGTGATCGCTGGGTTGCCGGTGGCTGCAAAGGCGATCGGAGGGCTAATGCTTACCTCCCGGTCCGCCAGTAACGGAATCCTCCTATGCCCCGTCGTCGGCGGGGCCCAGGAGGCTTCCGGTACCATCGGCAAGATGGCGCCGGCTCAGCTTCCGGCTCAGAAGCTGAGCCGTCGTCATCAGCAGTCGTCACCCCGATCAGCAGTCGTCACCCCGATCTATCGCCAGGAACCGGAGCTAGCTCCGATTCCTGGCATTAACCCCTTCGATGCAGAGATCCATTGTTATTGTTGCATCCTAGAGGTTTGTAGCAAATCGGCAGCCTTGCCACGCGATGGCAAGGCTGGCGACTGCTACCATGGCAACAGGAGCCCTAACAATGGACTCCTGTCTGCCATTACCTAAGCGGATTAGGCCCCGCCCAGAGGCGGAGCCTGATCGGCTTGCTGTCAGTGAACAACTGACAGTTCCAATACATTGCACTACATAGGTGGTGCAATGTATTAGAACATCAAATAAACAGTTGGACATTCAAGTCCCCTAGTGGGACTAAAGAAAAGTGTAAAAAAAGTAAAAATAAAAGTTGTAAAACATACAATAAAAGTTTCAAGTAATAAAATAAAACACAATCGCCCTTTTTCCCTTATCAAGTCATTTATTATTGAAAAAAATAATAAAACCATACATATTTGGTATCGCTGCGACCGTAACGACCTTAACTATAAAAATATTATGTTATTTATCCAGCGCAGTGAACGCCGTAAAAAAAAAACCCTCAAAAACACTGCCATAATTACTGTTTTTTTGGTCACTGTCTACCAAAAATTGAAATAAAAAGTGATCAAAAAGTCGCATGTATCCAAAAATGGTACCTAAAAAATCTATACCTCGTCTCGCCAAAAACAAACCCTCACATCGCTCCATCGACAAAAAAATTTAAGTTATGGCTCTCAAAACATGGGGACAGAAAAAACACATTCTCTTTCCAAAAGTAATTTTATTGTACTGACCCGCAGAATAAAGGTAACATGTAGTTTATAACGCGTGGTGAACGCTGTATATTAAAAACTAAAAAACTATGGCAGAATTGCTGTTTTTTTGTCACCTTGCCTCCCAAAAAAGGATAACAAGTGATCAAAAAGTTGCATGTACCCCAATATGGTACCAAAAAAAGCTACAGCTCGTCCCGTAAAAAAAGAGCCCTCATACCACTACGTCTATGAGAAAATAAAATTAGTCAAGGCACCAATAAGCCAGGAAATAAAAATATGCAGTTGTGCCGGCCCGAGGGGAACATTTCTTCTGTTTCAAAAGGCGATGTATCAAGGCACTAAAATTAGGGAACCAGGAAGGGGAGGGCCCAAACATATCTGCTGGAAGTGAGGGTGCCCGTATTATACCAGGACAACACTTCCCAGCAAAATTCCCCAAACTGCAAAGGTGCGGAGTGTGGACCAAAAGGGAGATAAGGAAGAACATTTATCAGTGCGACACCAGCCTGTGCAGAAAGGATCGATCACAGCGTAATACACATCTATGGATTATTTTATTATTTTTTTTACCTTATTATTATACCATAACTATGCCCCTGATGTACTCTGCCGAGCTCACATATGCCCCACATTATAAACGGAAACACCAGTGATACTCCAAACAAAACTCTTACCAAGCAAATTCCACGCTCCAAAAGCCAAATGGCGCTCCCACCCATCTGAGCCCTACAGCATGCCTAAACAGCTGTTTACGTCCACATATATGGCATCGCCATACCCGGGAGAACCCTTTTAACAATTTTTGAGGTGTGTGTCCCCAGTGGCATAAGCTGGGCACGACATATTTGACAATGAATTGGCATATCTAGGGAAAAATTTTAATTTGTACCTTCCGCAGCGCAAACATTATGGAAAAGACACGTGGGGTGAAAATGCTCACTACACCCCTTAATAAATGCCTTGAGGGGTGCAGTTTCCAAAATGATGTCACTTCTCAGGGGTTTCTTTTATTTCACATCAAAGCCTCTGCAATTGTGAACCAATACTTTATATGTCGCCAAATTAGGCCTCAATTTTACATGGTACTCTTTCACTCCTGAGCCCTGTCGAATGTCCAGGCAAAATATTAGGGCCACACGTAGGGTGTTTCTAAAACCGGGAAACACATTATAATAATTGAGAGCTGTCTTGTTATGGTGGCACAAGCTGGGCACCACATATTGGCATATCTATAGAAAAAATCCAATTTTCACTCTCCCACATCGTGTGCACACGAATTTCTGCAAAACACCTGTGGGGTTAACATGCTCACTACACCCCTAGGTGAATATCTTGAGGGTGTGGTTTCCAAAATGGTGTCACTTCTGGGGGGGATCCACTGTTTTGGTTCCACAGGGACTTTGCAAATGTGACATAGCGACCAGAAACCAAATGCAGCAAAATCTGTACACCAAAAGCAAATGGCGCTCCTTCCCTTCTGAGCCTTGCCGTGTGCCCAAACAGCAGTTTATGACCACGTGTGGGGTATTGCCGTACTCCAGAGAAGTTGCTTTACAAATGTTGGGGTTCTTTTTTTTCTTTATTTGTTGAGAAAATTTTCACTGCCCAATTCTAATAAAATCTATGAAACACCTGTGGGGTCAAAATGCTCACTACACCCCTAGATGGATTCCTCAAGGGGTGTAGTTTTCTCAATGGAGTCACTTTTTTGGTGTTTTCACTGTTTTGTCCCATCAGGGGCTTTGTAAATGCGACATGGCCTCCGCAAACCATTCCTGCTAAATTTGAGCTCCAAAAGCCAAATGGCGCTCTTTCCCTTCTAAGCCCTGCCGTGTGTCCAAACAGCCGTTTATTACCACATGTGGGGTATTGTTTTACTCGGGAGAAATTGCTTTACAATTTTCTCCTTTAGTCCTTGTGGAAATTAGAAAAAATTAGCTAAACCTACATTTTATTTGAAAGAATGTAGATTTTAATTTTCACAGCCTACTTCCAATAATTTCTGCAAAAAACCTGCGGGGTCAAAATTCTCACTATACCACTAGATAATTTCCTCAAGGGGTGTAGTTTCCCAAATGGGGTCACTTTTGGGGTGTTTCCACTGTTTTGGCACCGAAAGAGCCCTGCAAACCTGACATGGAGCCTAAAATATTTTCTAATAAAAAGGAGGCCCAAAATCCACTAGGTGCTCCTTTGCTTCGAAGGCCGGTGCTTCAGTCCATTAGCACACTAGGGTCACATGTGGGGTATTTCTAAAAACTGCAAAATCTGGGCAATAAATATTGAGTTGCATTTCTCTGGTAAAAACTTCTGTGTTACAGAAAAAATAGATGAAAAATGAATTTCTGCAACAAAAAAAATGAAATTTGAACATTTCACCTCTACGTTGATTTAATTCCTGTGAAACGTCTAAAGGGTTAAGAAACTTTCTAAATGCTGTTTTGAATACTTTGAGGGGTGAAGATTTTAAAATGGGGTGACTTTTTGGCGGTTTCTAATATATAAGGCCCTAAAAGCCGCTTCACAACTGAACTGGCCCCTGTAAAAATAGCCTTTTGACATTTTCTTGAAAATGTGAGAAATTGCTGCTAAAGTTCTAAGCCTTGTGATGTCATAGAAAAATAAAATGACATTCAAAAAACGATGCCAATCTAAAGTAGACATATGGGGGATGTTAATTAGCAACAATTTTTTGTGTGTTATAACTATCTGTCTTACAAGCTGATACATATAAATTTAGAAAAATGCAAATTTTTGCAATTTTTCGCTGAATTTTGGTGTTTTTCACAATTAAATACTGAACATATCGAGCAAATTTTGCCAGTAACATAAAGTCCAATGTGTCACGAGAAAAAAATCTCTGAATCGCTTGGATAGGTAAAAGCATTCCGGAGTTATTACCACATAAAGTGGACATGTCAGATTTGAAAAATGAGGCTCTGTCAGGAAGGTCAAAACAGGCTGTGTCGCTCAGTTTATATAACGTCAGTGCTATATGTCGGTGGTATACGTCGGGAGTATTCTCCAATGTATACCTCCGACATAAGTCTTTAATGTATGCACTCTATAGCTATACAGTGGCATATGTCGTCCACAATGTTAAAAAAACATATAGCATTGGCCCAGTGTATAGGAGAGCACAGCCTGATGCGTCCTATGATGTACATGCGCGTCATGGTAAACTTTACAGTTACTGTAAAATTATGTTAATATAGGTCCCGGTGATGTATTATACAGCCGTTATTTTATGCTAACACCTGGGATCGGAGATAACTAAAATCTCGCTGTTTAACCCCTTAGATGTCAAGGTCAGTACTGACTGAGACATTAGATGGTTACACAGGGGGAAAATTGTTGTTTTTTGTTCTCATGGGGTTAAATAAGGTTGAAGAGATAAGTGTTTTTAATAGGAAACTAAATACAAGAACAAGACAAACGCCGTGTAACGTCTCCCTATTCGCGCCGCCGTTTCACCAAGCGATTATTCAATAATATCAGCGGATATTTTACTCATTTGTTGTTATTTAATTAAAGACTTTGTGCCACAAAAAAGGAGAAATGAACGGCAATAACATTCCATTATTTGAGCAGCATAAAATATTAATGCTTCAAAATGAGAAAAAAATATTCAGTTCAAAGCAAAGCACCGAATGTAGCGATGCGTCAAACGCCGGATTTAATAATTAAAATGAGCAATTACGACTCTGACTAATGTGCAGACAAGGCCGGGTTCTTGTATCAGAGATGGAAAACACATAAAATCGGTATGAAAGAGCATTCAACCGCAACTCAGGATAGGAGCATACAGATGTAGCAGAGCTGGATTTGTCATTAAACTCTTTTAGGCCATTTTTTTTATGAACTGTGATAATAAATGTCAGACTGGAATTCCTTTGGCCCACTAGAGGACATGATTCTGAGGAAATCCACTTTTCAGCTATAATTTATGTGAATGGCATCCCGCTCCCCAGGGTCGGCATCAGCCACTCGGTCGCCAGGTGCTGTTGCTGCCATCGTAACGACATCACTGTCCATGTATGGACAGTGATGTCGGGAGAAGAGAAGGAGTCCCAGGCAGAGCACTAGCGGCTCTGCTCCGGGACTCCGTCGCTGGGGTAGCCCCTGACATCACTGTCCATATATGGACAGTGTTGTCAGGAGCAGA
Source organism: Rhinoderma darwinii (assembly GCF_050947455.1). Taxonomy (NCBI): domain Eukaryota; kingdom Metazoa; phylum Chordata; class Amphibia; order Anura; family Rhinodermatidae; genus Rhinoderma; species Rhinoderma darwinii. The sequence goes on from NW_027463922.1 coordinate 8,972, forward strand.
GCATTGTCCCAGGCAGAGTGCTAGTAGCGCTCTACCCGGGACTTTGGCTCTGGGGTTGCCCCTGACATCACTAGCCGTATATGGACAGTGATATCAGCGGCTTCCCCAGAGCCAGAGTACCGGAGTATAGCCTTTACTACCACTCTGCCTGGGACTTCAGCTCTGCTCCAGACATCACTATCCATATATGGACAGTGACATTAGGGGGTTTGTCCTGAAGCGGAATCCCCAGCCAAAGCATCGGCAATGCTCTAGCTGTGGATTCCACGCCTAGAGGGAGCCCCAAAGGCACTACCTACAAGGAGGAAGTATATCACTACCTGGGAGGAGGTGGCTGTGTGGCACTACCTGGGAGGAGGTGGCTGTGTGGCGCTACCTGGAAGGTGGGGGCTGTGTGGCACTACCTGGAAGGTGGGGGCTGTGTGGCGCTACCAGGGAGGAGGGCCGTGTGGCACTACCTGGGAGGGGGGCTTTGTGGCACTATCTACAGAGGGCACTAAATTTATGGGGGTACAAACTGGGGGTCTAACTTCTATATGGGGGCATAAACAGGGCCTAACGTCTATATGGGGGCACAAAGTGACGTTTTCTGCCATTTTACTGCCACCGTGTCTTCTCCGCAAAGGGACCTACTAAGTCTGTGTCGCCCAAGGGCCCACATAAACCTGGAGCCGGCCCTGCCACTCCCATTCCAAGTACCAATTTCACTCCTGAAATGTGTGGTTTGGTGCAAGGCGACCACCACCAGCTGGATCTACCTTACTGGTTCTCAGAAACACCACCCAAGTGTCAAAGTACAAAAATCCCCCCCCCCCCCCCACCAATTAGATGGACTTTCTGGAAATTTACGAATGACTGGTAACACAACCATACAACTACACAATAAAATTTGTAAAAATAAGATTTGCCTGTGGCCACCACCAGGGGGAGCTCACTACAAAAGGACCGCTTCCATTCAGCTGTATAATAAATCTATATGTAGTTAGCTCCCCCTAGTGGCGACAGAAAGCATTTTATCATTTAAAGGTGTAACACTCCCTTAGTTCCACCAGATATGCCATAAATGTCTGATAGATGCAGGTCTCAGCTCTAAGACTCGCACCTATGTCTGGAATGGCCCCGATCCCCGTTTCGCCTGGTCCCGCTTGCTCGACTGTTTCCATAACTCCCATAGGAATTAATGGGGGAGCGGTGCACATGTGTGCAGCCACTTCTCCATTCAATCCCTACATGGATGCTGCGGCCATTCTAGAGATAGGTGTGGGTCCTAGAGGTAGGACCCACATTTAGAAGACATTTATCCTGTAGATATGCCATCAATGTCTAAGGCGGAAATATCCCTTTAACTCTGCTTTTCATGAATGGCTCAGAGGGTTTGCAGGTACTAGGAAATTAATCTAAGTGCGCCCCTGGGTAGGTGGGCATTGTGGCTCAGGAGGTTTAAATTATGCCACTTGCAGCACAGGTGGCACTAGTAGTCCCCAGGTCTTGTGTAAGGGAATAAAAGTGGATTGTTTTCTCTAGGCCTTGATGAGATTTATTACACAGATGCGGTGCGTTCCCTATTTTAGGTTTGGATTATTAATACCGCACTGTGCACTGTGTTATTTGAGGTCATTATGTAGGAGAGGAAGGTTTGCAGTGTATGGCGGCACAGCATCTGCACCCACTGAGTACGATAATCTGCTATTAGTCCGTTCTCTTAATCTCATCGTAGAACCAGCTGAGGCACAACACAGATTTATTATCAGATATTATGAGAAACGGAAATCTGATATGTCATAACAGACGCCAATTACAGGATCCTACCCAGAAGTCACTGCTTTGCTCTGATTTAATAATGAGATATCATTGTTATCTTTCATTGCTGTAAATAAGAATTACAAATTAGAGTAAATTAAATTAGTGACAATTCATTACATGGAAATTAGCCAGAGAATTACTAAAGGTCCTGTTACATGGTCCGATATGTGCCGTGAAAACGAGCTCCGATCAACGAGATAGCTCATTGATCGGCGCTCGTTTGCTCCTTTCAGCTATGATTGATTATGTTCTGATCGCTTGTCCCCATATGTTTCCATCATGACGGCAGCACATCTCCCTGTTAACAAGGAGATGAGCTGCCGACAACGATTATTTTGAATGCTGCATAAACCAGCAGATCAGCCGATGAACGAGTGTTTGCTCGATCATCGGCTGATCGCTGCCATGTTTACACAGGGCAATGATCGGGAACGAGCGATGCAATCATTGGCCAGTGTGAGGGTATGTTCACACCCGAAAAATCAGAAGCAGAACACCTCCAAACATCTGCCCATTGATTTCAATGGGAAAAATTGTGTTCTGTTCCGACGGGCCGTTTTTTTTATGCGCCCGTTTTGACTCTATTGAAAACAGCTCCAAAAACGGCCGTAAAAAACGCAGCGAAAATCGCGAGTGGCTTAAAAAACGTCTGAAAATCAGGAGCTGTTTTCCCTTGAAAACCACTCCGTATTTTCAGACGTTTGAGTTTGCGTGTGAACATAGCCTAATAGGGCCTTTAGATTAATTTAAAGGGACATTCCACTTTCCACAAAAGATAACACTGGTTATGTGGCCAAGAGCTGGGAGCCCCCACAAATGCCTGAAACAAAGGTGCCATGGCAGGGGTGAACATAGACTGCAGGGGGCCCCTGTGAAGAACAGTCTATGGGTCCTATGCTCTCGAAGAGCTCATCATAGCGCAAATCCTAATGTGGGTCTAAGGCCGGGTTACCATGGGGCGGATACGCTGCATAAAAATCAGGGGGTGTCCAACCTGGAACCTACAGGACATTCGGTCCGGACTGCAGGAAGAAGGAGAGCGTTCTGGATAGGTATGATTTTTTTTTTTCTTCAAGCGTTGTGAGTTTTGCGGCGTAAAAGCTGCGACTACGCGCACAAAAGTCGCAACGCTTGGCTTTCTGTTGCGGGTTTTGTAATGGGGAAAACCTGCAACGGAAAAATCAACAAAAACGCAGCATAAATTGACAGAATTAAATCACGCACCGCAGGTCAAGTTATTAACGTTTACGCTGCGGGTTTTTTTTTCCGCAGCGTGGGCGTGAGATTTTCTAAATCTCACCCACTTTGCTGCTACTGTAAACGCTGCGGAATTTTCACACACAATTCTGTTGCTGAAATTCCGCAGCGTTTACGCTACGGGGGAACCCGGCCTTAGCCTCCACCAGATACTGGCAACTGTGCAATGCGTTGGCTCAGTCCTTACATACATTAGGTATCTGCTTAGAAGTGATGTTGGGCCTCCGTTCCTTCTGGGCCCCTGTGCAACAGTACAGGTTGCGCATATGTTATGTCCGCGCCCGGGTCACAGTCCTTGTAATGCAACAAGCGCCTTTGGCACCGATAGAAGATATCTATATCCAAGTATCTATAGACAAGCAAAGATATTGCCACCTACAGCCCCAGGGCGTGGTGTATTTCAAGCAACCAGGGTGGGTACAGCGGCGAGAGGCACTTCTCGGAGATCTGGGAGGCCGGTTTGCAGACATAATTGCACAGTAAAATTTTATTTTTTTGCAGATGATACTAAACTGTGTAAAGTAATTAACGCAAAGGAAAACAGTACTCTGTTAGACATGGATCCGGAGAATGTACTTGGGAGGAGAAATCACTGTTACATACTAAGGGCACGTTCAGACGTGGCGGAATTTTTCCGCTGCAAATGTTGGTGCAGATTTGGGGCAATTATGCAAATAATCTGCAGCAACATTTGCATATTTGACAGGTAATTCAGACGTTGCCGATATCACAGCGGACTTGCCACAGATTTCAGTTTTTGCATTGCAAAGGCTGAAATCCGCAGTGAAATTCCGCTTCTTCTCCGCAATAGACAGTGCATGCTGTGGAGGGAAAATTCTGCACCGCAGTCTGATTTCCGCACAGTTATTTTCTGCAATGTCTGACCTAACTTTCCTAAAAATGTATAGATAGGAATGTAAAAAACGGCCGCTGCAGAATTCCACTGCGGACTGTGCACAGCGGAATTCAACAGCAATTCCGCCACGTCTGAATGTGCCCTAAACGGGAAAACAATGGGTAAAACTGAGATGGAAAAGGACAAGGGAATTTTAGTGGACAGTAAACTTAACTGTAGCAACCAGTGTCAGGCAGCTGCTGCCAAGGCCAATAAGGTCATGGGGTGCATCAAAAGTGGCATAGATGGTCATAACGAGAACATACTTCTACCACTTTATAAATCTCTAGTCAGACCGCACATGGAATATAATGTACAGTTTTGGGCACCTGTGCACAAGAAAGACGCAGAGCTTGAGCGGGCTCAATGGCAGGCAACTAAAGTAATAAATGGAATGGGTGGACTAGAGTACCCAGAAAGATTAACAAAATTAGGGCTTATTCAGACGAACACAGAATACGTCCATGTGACAGCAATTTTTTTTTACGACCGTCACATGGACGCATGTATTTCAATGGGGTCGTTTATACGGCCGTTATTTTAATGGACCGTGTGTCCTATTTTCGTCCATATTCACGGATCCCTCAATAGACTCAAGTCTATGAGGGATCCGTGAAAAGGGGTCTGCACGGGCGCAAGTCGGACGTTGAAAATGGCAGTTTTTTTATGTCCGAGTTTGCACTCGTTCGTGTGAATCTGCCCTTAGGGTTATTTTGTTTAGAAAAAAGACAGCTGAGGGGTGACCTAATAACTATGAATAATGTATGAATATATCAGAGGTCATTATAGAGATTTCTCTCATGGTCTATTTACCCCGAACCTTAACTATAATAAGCGGACCTCCTGTACGTCTAGAGGAAAGAAGGTTTCTACACAAACATACTGTGGAAAGGATTCTTTACTGTTAGAGCAGTGAGACTGTGGAACTCTGTGCCGGAGGAAGTTCTGATGGTGAATTCAGTGGATAAGTTCAAGAGGGGTCTGGATGCCTTTCCTGAATGTAAGAATATTAAAAATGATGAGTACTAGATTTCTAGAGAAGGGTCGTTGATCCAGGGATTTATTCTGATTGTCATATAGAAGAGGCTGGACGGCAGCACGGAGGGCTTAAGGGGAAGCCCCCGTGACTGCTATAGGAGGGAAGGGTTTAATTAATTTGGGCAGGAAGGGGTTAGTGCAGGGGAGGACAAGGACGTTTCGTGGCCAAGAACGGGGGCATTTGTGTGCGTCACAGGGATTTGGAGTCAGGAGAAGGTAATTATTGGAGGAGTGATGGAGTGCATCTCTGTAGGGGAGAAAATCTCCATAATACAAAATCCCATAAGACATGCCTCATGTTTTTGGGGCCCAAATTCAGTATTAATTTGTGAGAAAGACAGTTTAGGCCGATCGATTTCAGCTCTGTACTACTAGATTGTGTGTATGAGGCCTTCCGGGTATTTCCTTTGGGTTTTTCTTTTGTGTTTTTTAGGTTATTATTTAAGTTATCTGTACTTTGTAGACTAGATTTGATATATTTGATAGATAATAAGATAAATAAAAAAAAGCTATACCCTTCACATAGTAAGGCTTTCCATGTTTGGTTGTATAATTTTTTACTGTTTTTATATTTCGTTTTGTTTTTTTATTATTACTTGATTTATTTATTTTTTGTTATTTTAGTCTGTGGGATTTTTTTTTAATGAAAAAATGTTTTTGTTTTTTTCAAATCACGACTTCAGCAAAGCAGGCTCCCTTCTAAAGCAATTTCAGGACAAATCATGCATCTCGTAAATCCCAAGGTACCAAATGATTCTACTGTCAGCCTCCTGTAAAAGCTGTTTTATGGCAATCAGTTAAAGCCATAAATCAATACGGTTCAGTCCTTCTTCATATCAGTGGAAAAATCTGCTGAGTCTCCAGTCCCAGAATCATCCCCAAAAAATCCTGAACCAAACGAAATACCCAACGTTTCCATGTAAAGATTATGCCGAAAAAATTATATTTCTTATCCCTATGTCGGAGAATCGTTAATTATTTCCTTCGACCTTCGCTTTCAATCTAGAAATACCATGAGCAAGGCCGGTTATATTGAAGGTATGAAAAATGGATTCAATAGCCCTGAAACCCTTTAAGGCCCCTCTGGGAACCATGTGTTAATAAATGCATCCGGAATTTTCGGAACATTTTGCTGAATGTGGTAAATGACACTGCAGATTTAATTTTGTTAAGGCTGGGTTCACACGACCTATTTTCAGACGTAAACGAGGCGTATTATGCCTCGTTTTACGTCTGAAAATAGGGCTACAATACGTCGGCAAACATCTGCCCATTCATTTGAATGGGTTTGCCGACGTACTGTGCCGACGACCTGTAATTTACGCGTCGTCGTTTGACAGCTGTCAAACAACGACGCGTAAAATGACAGCCTCGTCAAAGAAGTGCAGGACACTTCTTTGGACGTTTTTGGAGCCGTTTTCTCATAGACTCCAATGAAAACAGCTCCAAAAACGGACGTAAAAAACGCCGCGAAAAACACGAGTTGCTCAAAAAACTTCTGAAAATCACGGGCTGTTTTCCCTTGAAAACAGCTACATATTTTCAGACGTTTTTGGTCACTACGTGTGCACATACCCTTAATGTCCTGTTGAAAGTAACGATTTTCAAAAAATTTTGGGAACTTTTTTGCAAATTGTAGAAATTTTTTGTTAAAGGGCATTTCTATACAGAGTGGTTTTTATCCATGGATACAATCAATATCTATAGGTTATAGGGCATTAGGTGTGATTTTTAAAAAAATTAAATTGATCCCAAATGTCTTTGTTTACGGTGACAAAATTCATGACCATGATGCTTTTTGGCCAGACAATACATTCCAATATCTACCAGCTGGAGGAGGGGCGTCTGTCCGGGATAAGGCCTGATTCAGACGACCGTGGCGTTTTTGCGCATGCAAACACGCAGCGTTTTGCCTGCGCAAAAGCCACTTACCTGCCTCGTGTGTCATCACCATATGATGCGCGGCTGCGTGGTTTTCGCGCAGCCGCCATCATTATGACACGCCATTTGGATGTTTGTAAACAGAAAAGCACGTGGTGCTTTTCTGTTTACATTCATCCTTTTGACAGCTGGTGCGCGAAAGTGCTTCCGTGCGACCTGCGTGGTTTTCACGCACCCATTGGGTGCGTGATGTGCGAAATACGCAGAGATATTGAACGTGTCGCGCTTTTTACGCAGCGGACAAACGCTGCGCAAAAAGCACGGACTGTCTGTACTGCCCCATAGACTTCTATTGGTCCATGCGAGGCGCGTGAAAACCACGCGGCCTGCACGGACGCAATTCACGTTCGTGTGAATCCGCCCTAATAGAGAGGCATTTCATTACACTTTGTAAGGGGGAAGGGAAGTTACAACCATCGTAGGTGCCACAAAATGTAACTCACAGCTATTTTAACCTCTGCCTGGTCTATCCAGAGGATCTGGATGTGTAATATTGAACTATATCCATCACGGATTAAAATAAAAATTTGATACCAAATTTATTTTTTGATTAACTAATAATTATATTGGATCAACTCCGTGATAATTTTGCAGCCTTCACATATGATCGTATAAATTTTCCTAATCATACAATTATTTCAGGAGATCGCTGAACATCTTTCTCTACTATTAGGCGGAGTTCACACGGGGCGGATACGCTGTGTAATAGCACGTCCTGTGCGCCGTAAGGAATTCCGTTGTTGAAAAACCGCACCAAAATGTGGCGCAGTTTTTCGGCCGGAATGTCCGCTGCGGAAAACTGCCTGGTATGAAGCGGTGAAACATCATCCCAGGATACCGCTGCAGCCTGTGATTGGCTGAAGCGGTCACATGGGATGAAACGTCATCCAAGGTGGCCGCGCTGGAGGGAGGAACACAGATTTCTGGGTAAGTATGAGATATTTTTATTTTTTTTTGTTGCGTTTTATGCGGTTGAATCGCAGCGAACCTGCCGCAAAAAAAAGCAGCAACTGCTATGTGTTGCGGGATTTACATCCCTGTTGAATTCAATGGGGAAAACCCGCAACAAATAAGCAGCGTTTACGCAAATACAATTGACAAGATGCGGAATAAAAAAAACGCACCGCAGGTCAATTTATGAGCAGTTTTTCCGCTCACTATTTACGCAGCGTGTGGAGGAGATTTCTTTAATCTCATCCACTTTGCTGCGACTGTATTTGCTGCGGTTTTTCAGTGAATTTCATTGCGGAAAAACCGCAGTATTTACGCAACGTGTGAACTGACCCTTAGGCTAGGTTGACAGATAGTGTACAAATTCTGCTGTGGAACCGGCCTGAAAATCCGCACCAAAATCCACCGTTACTGTAGCGACAGATTTGGAATCCTTGCATTGCAGCGAAAATCGGTGCCATTTCTGCAACAGATTTGAAAATCCGCAGCATGTCTACAATCCGCAGCATGTCTACAATCCGCAGCATGTCTACAATCCGCAGCATGCCTACAATCCGCAGCATGCCTACAATCCGCAGCATGCCTACAATCCGCAGCATGCCTACAATCCGCAGCATGCCTACAATCCGCAGCATGCCTACAATCCGCAGCATGTCTACAATCCGCAGCATGTCTACAATCCGCAGCATGTCTACAATCCGCAGCATGTCTACAATCCGCAGCATGTCTACAATCCGCTGCATGTCTACAATCCGCTGCATGTCTACAGTCCGCTGCATGTCTACAGTCCGCTGCATGTCTACAGTCCGCAGCATGCCTACAATCCGCTGCATGTCTACAATCCGCTGCAGGTCTACAATCCGCTGCATGTCTACAATCCGCTGCATGTCTACAATCCGCTGCATGTCTACAATCCGCTGCATGTCTACAGTCCGCAGCATGTCTACAATCCGCAGCATGTCTACAATCCGCAGCATGTCTACAATCCGCAGCATGTCTACAATCCGCAGCATGTCTACAATCCGCTGCATGTCTACAATCCGCTGCATGTCTACAGTCCGCTGCATGTCTACAGTCCGCAGCATGTCTACAGTCCGCAGCATGCCTACAGTCCGCAGCATGCCTACAATCCGCAGCATGCCTACAATCCGCTGCATGTCTACAATCCGCTGCATGTCTACAATCCGCAGCATGTCTACAATCCGCAGCATGTCTACAATCCGCTGCATGTCTACAATCCGCTGCATGTCTACAGTCCGCAGCATGTCTACAGTCCGCAGCATGTCTACAGTCCGCAGCATGCCTACAGTCCGCAGCATGCCTACAATCCGCAGCATGCCTACAATCCGCAGCATGCCTACAATCCGCAGCATGCCTACAATCCGCAGCATGTCTACAATCCGCAGCATGTCTACAATCCGCAGCATGTCTACAATCCGCAGCATGTCTACAATCCGCTGCATGTCTACAATCCGCTGCATGTCTACAATCCGCTGCATGTCTACAATCCGCAGCATGTCTACAATCCGCAGCATGTCTACAGTCCGCTGCATGTCTACAATCCGCTGCATGTCTACAATCCGCTGCATGTCTACAATCCGCAGCATGTCTACAATCCGCAGCATGTCTACAATCCGCAGCATGTCTACAATCCGCTGCATGTCTACAATCCGCTGCATGTCTACAATCCGCTGCATGTCTACAATCCGCAGCATGTCTACAATCCGCAGCATGTCTACAATCCGCAGCATGTCTACAATCCGCAGCATGTCTACAATCCGCAGCATGTCTACAATCCGCAGCATGTCTACAATCCGCAGCATGTCTACAATCCGCTGCATGTCTACAATCCGCAGCATGTCTACAATCCGCAGCATGTCTACAGTCCGCAGCATGTCTACAGTCCGCAGCATGCCTACAATCCGCAGCATGCCTACAATCCGCAGCATGTCTACAATCCGCAGCATGTCTACAATCCGCAGCATGTCTACAATCCGCTGCATGTCTACAATCCGCTGCATGTCTACAATCCGCAGCATGTCTACAATCCGCAGCATGTCTACAATCCGCAGCATGTCTACAATCCGCAGCATGTCTACAATCCGCAGCATGTCTACAATCCGCAGCATGTCTACAATCCGCAGCATGTCTACAATCCGCAGCATGTCTACAATCCGCAGCATGCCTACAATCCGCTGCATGTCTACAATCCGCTGCATGTCTACAATCCGCAGCATGTCTACAATCCGCAGCATGTCTACAATCCGCTGCATGTCTACAATCCGCTGCATGTCTACAATCCGCTGCATGTCTACAATCCGCTGCATGTCTACAATCCGCAGCAGCACATGTTTTATGTTTGTTAGACTCCATCCACTGACATTGTACTGTGCTTTGTTGCAGAATTTCGGTGCAGATTTGGCAAACCGAAATTCCGCAAAACAATTTTGCGATGTGTGAAGTCACCCTTTTATATAATATGGGGACGTTATTAGATAATTAATTTTGATTTTGAATTACATTAGTCATTAAAGTTTTTAAAGAAACAATGCCATAATTGTGAAAAATTCGCACATAAAATGATAACCATCAACTAATCAAACAAAGAAATTTGAACACAAAAGAAATCAGATGAATCAGTTGTTTCTTTTTTCTTTTTTGGGACTTCTTCAAAACACAAAATTTTTCTGATGTTTTAAACCGCATCAAAAAAAGCTTAAAAAAAAACCCGCCAGCATTATTAAAATGGATCATGCGGGTTTTTTAAGGCTTTTTTTTGTGTCGTTGTTCATCTGGTGTCATTTTGTACGTGCATTATATTGTTTTTGAGGTCCTACAGAGAAGCCTATGGGAAAAACAATCGGAAAAAACGCCACTGACCACAAAATTGGCTCAAAATCGCCACAAACCAAAACGCAGTTGTGTGTGGTTATATTTTATAATAGACTTTGATGTAACATCTGGCCGCACTTAAAACTGCGTGAAAAAAATGCTGCAAAAAGCGCCATTAAAAACGTGTGTGAATCCAGTCCACGGCCGGGTTCCCACGTAGCGTAAATGCTGAGGAATTTCAGCAACGGAATTCTGTGTGTAAATTTTGTAGCGTTTACAGTAGCAGCAAAGTGGGTGAGATTTAGTAAATCTCCTGCTCGCACTGCGGGGAAAAAAAACGCAGCGTAAACGTTAATAAATAGACCTGCGGTGCGGAATTTAATTCTACAGCATGTCAATTTATGCTGCGTTTTTGTTGATTTTCTGCTGCGGGTTTTCCCCGTTGAATTCAATGGGGCTGCCAAACCAGCAACAGTAAGCCAAGTGTTGTGACTTTTGCGGCGTATTCGTAGCGAATACGCCGCAAAAACTCGCAACTACGGAAAAATAAACATACTTACCCAGAAGTTTGTGTTTCTTCGTCCAGTCCGGCCTCCTGGGATGACGTTGTGTTCCATGTGACTGCTGCAGCCAATCACAAGCTGCAGCCAATCACAAGCTACGTCCAATCACAAGCTCCGGCCAATCACAAGCTGCGGCGGTCACATGGGCTGCAGCATCATCCAGAGATGCCGGACCGGACTGCACAGGAAGGACAGGTCGCCATAACAACAGCCTAGGTAAGTATGGGCATTTTTTTAACTGCTACTTATTCTGCCCAAATTGTTTTACTTCTTTATTTTTGGGACTTTCTTATGATCTAAAATTGAAGCTTTTTTTTAACCTTAAAACGGAACGTGAATTTTTTTGGTTTACTGTTTGTGACCATTTTTCCCCAGTTTGTTCAAAGAATAATATTTATTCCAAAAATGAATCCTCGAATTCTCCTGCACAAAGCGATGTCACATGACCCTATAGCGCCAAAAACGAAAACCCTATTTTAGCTTGACATGTATCTCGCCCCTTCGCTTCAGATGCAGGATCTGTACATGGGGAGAACCCACCAGCCACAGAAATGTTCTAAATAAGGCGTGAAAATAGAGAGATCTGCAGCAGGACAGACAAGAAACGGTGACCACGGGTAACATTCTGCGTGATAGGAACGTATTCATGCCTGAGCACCCGGCGCATTTGTGTCACACTGAATGTCTAATATTGGTGCGTTTAGGTTCGGAGAATTATGCACTTTTTAAACCCCTTTTTATTTATTTTTTATTTTTTTCATTTTATTTATTTGTTTTACATTTTTTTTGTTTTGTTATATTTACCACATGGTAAGCTTAGATACATGGCCCATGTGTGATTTATTACATAGGTCCCAGTTACTATAGTAACTTCTAGTAGTTGTGGTTCGGGGGGCCGCGGGCCCCCCTGGCTTCGGGGGCCTGGTCGCAATTGCGTCCGCTGTGACCCCCATAGCTACGCCACTGGCACCAAACCTGTCCATGTGTTGTGTCTGGTCAGGGCCGGCCTTAGCATAGATGGCGCCCTGTGCAAAATTATCTTTCGGCCCCCGACCCCCGTCATAAAAAAATGCCCCATAGAAAAAGTTTAATGCCCCCCCACAGTATAATGCCCTATATAGTACCCCCACACAGTATAATGCCCCTTTAGTGCCCCCCTTACAGTATAATAATAATATTTAATAATACATTATAACCCCTTCAAGGACACAGCATCATGCCCCCTAAGTGCCACACAAGGTATATTGCCCCCTGTAGTGCCCCTACACTGTATAATGTCCACTTAGTGGCCCCACACAGTATAATACCCCCTCCCCTGGCTGCCACACACAGCCCACCCTTGTAGATAGTGCCCCCCTGTAGATTGTGCCATACAGCCTTCCCGTAGACAGTGCCATAATCCCCCACCTCCTCCTTGTAGACAGTGCCCCCCAAACAAACCTAAAAATAACCATCAGCCCCCCACTCACAGTAAAATAACCATCAGCGCACCGCTCACAGATTCCCCCTGTAGGTAGTGCCACACAGCCCTCTGTTGGTAGTGCCACACAGCCCCCTTGTAGGTAGTGCCACACAGCCCCCCTGTAGGTAGTGCCACACAGCCCCCCTGTAGGTAGTGGCACACAGCCCCCCTGTAGGTAGTGGCACACAGCCCCCCTGTAGGTAGTGGCACACAGCCCCCCTGTAGGTAGTGGCACACAGCCCCCCTGTAGGTAGTGGCACACAGCCCCCTGTAGGTAATGCCACACAGCCCCCTGTAGGTAGTGGCACACAGCCCCCCTGTAGGTAATGCCACACAGCCCCCTGTAGGTAGTGGCACACAGCCCCCTGCAGGTAGTTCTACACAGCACCACCCCCCCACCATGGATGGCACCCCCCCCCCCTACCTGTCTGTAGATAGCGCCACCGTTCCAGGAGAAGTCCAGACTTCAATGTCCATATTTGGACACAGTGAAGTCAGGGACTTCTGCTGGAGCGGAATCCCCAATCCCTGGCCACAGCGTTGCCGAAGGGAGCAAAAGACATACCCTCCTCCTCACATGCACTTCGCACTGTGAGGAGGAGAAGGAGAGAGCGAGCGACGGAACACACGGCCGTCACTTGGAGCACATTCAAGTGATGGCCGTGTATTACCCGGCCCCATAGACGTCTATGGGAGCTGGGCGGCCGGGAGAATGGCCGAAAATAGGGCATGTCGCATTTTTTGACAACCGGGTTTCCCGGGCCGTCAAAAAATCGGTCGTGTGAATAAGGGCTTAGTGTAGATATGATGAGATATTACTTAGAAAAATAATGGATGTCTTCCATGCCTTTTGGCCCAAGTGCACTCTGGGTTGTTCAGCCTTTGGTCAACATGTCAATCCTTTAGATTAATGACTAGTTTATAGTCTGCAACGGGTCAAACTGCGGTTTAATCTTGTAAACACCGGAGACGGACTGATGTATAATGGCGCACACAGTCCCGGGATCGCTGTCCTGCTATGGGAATACAATGTAACACGACTCGCATTTTACTCATCAATATTATTGAGGTCTTTCCATATTCCCAAAATATAAGAATCTTAGGTATAAAGTCGCTATTAATCTTTATTAAAGGTGCAGTACATTAAGATTTCCAATCGTAGATGAAGCAATTAAGATGTTTCCCTAATGAGAATTATAAAATGTTTCTACTTATTTTATGGAGATTGAAAACATAATATAATTGCCGTATTTAGAATACTGTAATGTATCATATGTCATTTGTTATATCTTCTGTGTCCCAGAAGAAAACATTGGTATGACCTACGTACTATCCTATGCTTTATTATCAGTGCAACCATTGCGTTGCAGAGCCAGCTGCAGTGCCCCCATAATAGGCAACTTGCAACAGCACCTTCATAACAGTTATCTGCAGTGCCTTCATCAGAGAACCAGCCTGCAGTAATGCTGCAACCCTTGGGAAAGAAGAATTTCAGTACACCTGTGCCCCCATAACATAGTCATACCCTTATTGCGATTGATCGCTGTCATGGCGGGATATACCGCGGCGTCATTACAGATCGTCCCTGGAGCGATGCAAAGTAACATTCCCTGACTGCTCTCACTCATGTATTATTGATATCGTACACAATTGTCCATAGAGTTACAATTTATCATTTTTTATGGGGCGCTCGGCTGTTCTGATCTTGAGCTGAATACAAATTTCCGATTATTTATCATTTTGAAGGGTTTGTCGGGATCATGCGCGAGCGATCCTGAACATCCCCCCCCCCCCTCTATTTCTAAATGTACCGTTTTTTGTTGCCTCAAATTATTTTAAAAAAAATAACTCAGCCGTGATATAAAGTGACGGTGCCGCTACACGGGGCCTTGTTTTTATGGCTTTGTTGCAGATTTTTGCCGCTATTTTCTCAAAGCTGCCGGATTCTTTAAAACAAACGCAGCAATTTAGTTTGTTATTATTTTTGCAGCACTTTTTAAAAAAATTGTGGCAAAAAATGCACCTTCGAGACACGAAAAATCTCTATGGCTATGTTCACACGAGACAGATTTGTTGTAAAAAAAGTCAAAAAAATCCCTTCCATACACAGGGTTGTTCTGCAGCTTGTGAATGGATTTTTGAAAATCTTAATCAGATGAATGGGACAGTTGCCGAAATTTTGGCAACAAATCGGCAATGTGTGAATAGACCCTTAAAGGGGAACTAAACATTCAACAAACTTCTGACATGTCAGAAGTTTGATCGGTGGGGGTCCGAGCACTGAGACCCGCACCAATCTCTAAAACGGAGCGGCAGAAGTGCCCGTGTGATCGCTCAGCCGCTTCGTGTTTGTTCGGCTTTTCTCAGGAAGCCGATGTAGCGGAGTACGGGCTCATAGGCTTTCTATTGAGTGTATGGCTGGCTTGAGGGACTGTTCACACTGTGCGGTTTTATTACAATTTTTGCTGCAAATTTTAGAAAGTAACGTAAAAAAACACGATTTGCTTACACCGTGTGAATAAACCCTTAGGCCTCATGCGTACGACCGCTGCCGTTGATCGAGATGCAAACGACAGATCCTAGAGTGTGTATTTGGGTCTGTGATTCTTCCGCAACCGTTCTGTATGTCTGTATATTACGGCCATGTTGTTTCCGCGTGTCATCCGTGTTTTATACCCATAGGAAGGTCACGTGATTGGACTTCTCCGGCGTTTCCTAGCAACGTATCCGCAAAAACTGGAAATCACGCGGATGTTGACTTCTGTTTTTACAAGCCCTTATCTTTGAACGGTGGCACGGGTCAGCAAAAAATAGACGGGGATCGGACATGTTGTATAATTTGCGGAACGGAATGGCGGATCCGCAAAAAACACTGATGTTGCGTGGCATGAATGGGTCATGGCTATCCGCAGACTGAAGAAAATCACGGCCCGTAATTACGGGCATGGCTGGCAGCGGACAGCCATCCGCATTTACGGGTTGTGCTCCCATTATAAAGTAGAGCACAGGCCGTAAAATAAAAAAGTGGGACGTGTCCTCATTTTTACGGAAGGTTTCTACGGCATGGACACCTCCCCGTAAATATACGGGAAGGTGTCCATCGGCCATAGAAATTGATGGGTCCGCAGTTCCGGACGATTTTTTGGTCGTGTGCACGGGGCCTTAGTCTTTGGTTACGGCTACACACAGACGTTTTGTAGTGAGATTTTTCAATTGAAACTATCGAGCTGCAATCCACAGGAGAGCGTCGAGTTTCATGAAATTCAATATATTCCTCTCGGCTCTGCTAAACGCCATCCTAGATAGAACTGTAGGAAAGCTGGGTGACAGCCCTTGTGGGAGCTGCAGACGGATCAGATGTCACCCAGCTTTCCCAGTTGCAGATGTCACTAAGGAATAAGTGAATAAAATCGACATGAGTTACAGAGAAACATCAGGAACGTAAATTTACTGGTGAACGCTCAAAAATAATGGGAAATACAACTCAGCACCACGTGTTACGTCTTAAAGGAGAACGGCAGCAATAGAAGTCCTGGTGTACGAGAAATGTATCAATCTGTCGGCTCCACCCCATGGAGGTACAATGCATTATGGGTGAGACGACACAGTCTGCTGAGTGCATGGACACTAAGTGCTGCTGACACGTATTAGATAGGGCTGTATGTCATTTAAGACCATGACCCGGGTCATATGTCGTGACCTTTAACAAAAGCTAAAAAGAAAAAAAAAATTGTTGATTGCTTGAAATAAATAAAAGAAAATCATGTGAAACACGGGGAGGGGGGGGGGAGTGATTGGAGACTTCTCGGGTCTTCTAAGGTTTTCGGTATCACATTCCCAGCATCCTTTGCAGGAGACTTAGAGCAGAGGGTCCGCTCACATACCAGACCTCCCAACTTTCAAGTATTGCAAAGAGGGATAACCAATGCGGCACGCGTAGCCCTGTTAAGCCACGCCTCTAACCCTGCCCAGACCCCGCCCATACACACCCAGTTCAGACCACGCAGTGTCATGCTCCCATAGAACCCACACACAGTATAATGCCTATAGCTGCCCCCCACATAGTAAAATGACTTCATAGCTGCCCCCACAGTATAATGCCCCAAAAGTGCCCTCACACTGCATTATACCCCATCGTGCCACCCACACAGTATAATGCCAAACAGCTTCCCCCATACTGTATAATTCCCCCAAAGCTGCCCCAAACAGTATAATGCCCACACAGATGCCCCATACAGTATAATAGTATAATGCCCACACAGATGTCCCCATACAGTATAATAGTATAATGCCCACACAGATGTCCCCATACACTATAATAGTATAATGCCCACACAGATGTCCCCATACACTATAATAGTATAATGCCCACACAGATGTCCCCATACAGTATAATAGTATAATGCCCACACAGATGTCCCCATACAGTATAATAGTATAATGCCCACACAGATGTCCCCATACAGTATAATAGTATAATGCCCACACAGATGTCCCCATACAGTATAATAGTATAATGCCCACACAGATGTCCCCATACAGTATAATAGTATAATGCCCACACAGATGTCCCCATACAGTATAATAGTATAATGCCTATACAGCATAATGACCACACAGCTGCCCCCATACAGTATAATAGTATAATGCTCACACAGATGCCCCATACAGAATAATTCCCCCACAGCTGCCCCATACAGTAAAATGCCCAGACAACTGCTCCTATACAATACAATGCCCCCACAGCTGCATCCATACTATACAATGTCCCCCACAGCTGCCTCCACTCAGTATAATGCCCCCTTAGATGCCCCATACAGAATATGGCCCATAAGAGCCCCCATACAATATAATGCCCCCACAGCTGCCCTCATACAGTATAATGTCTCAACTGCCCCATACAATACAATGCCCCCAAAGCTGCCTCCATACAGTATAATGCCCCCTTAGGTGCCCCATACAGTATATAGTCCCATAAGTGCCCCCATACAGTATAATGCCCCCACAGCTGCCCCCATACAATATAATGCCCTGACAACTGTCCCCATACAGTATAATGCCTCCATAGTGCCTAATAAAAAAATATTAAAATAAATACTTAACTACCCCCATTCCCACGACGAGTGGAGGAGATCCCTCTGCTCTTCCGCTCTGTGCTATGAGTGGCTCGGCGCCATTTGATTTAATTGTATACAGTTATACGATATACCACCGGCCGCCCCGGACAGTGGGTCTCTGCCTGGAATCCGGGACTGTCCTTCGGAATCCGGGACGGTCAGGAGGTATGCACATACTGCTTAGGTGGGCCAAAAGATTATAATTAAAAAGTCTAATATTGTAATGTGCACGTCCCAATGCAACTGCGCCAAAGTTGCAGCTGACTGCGCCTTCCTTTATTACCTGGATACTGACCACAGATGTATAGAAGAGCATTCGATATTTATTAACAAGGGCCCGTGGAAGATTTTAGTTATAAGTAAAGATTATCATCCAGCTTTCCTAGGGACCCGAACGGCAAATGCAATCAGATGTGCCATTTACTAGTCTTAGAAAGCTGGGTGACCACACAAGATCTATAGTGTTCTCTATATTAGTTGAAAGATATAAATAGAGTCCTGGGAAAGGAATCCTCCCCATTCACCCTCTTAGTGTTCTTGGAGGTGCTATGACCTGTTTGACTATGGTTAGGGGAAGAGGAGGATGATGATCCCACATCATTGAGAAGTCTAAGGATCCAAACAGTGTCTGACATTGAAAAGTGGGGCCCCAATAGCAAATATTAATATGGGCCCCCAAATATGATGCAGGATTTTGCCATGTTAGACAAAACGCGTTAGTTTATGTTTTTCCCCCTCCACACCTTTTCCATAATCCCTGGGCCAATTCCCCACCCCTTGCTGACAATGAAGTTCATCTACGTAGGTTCCTGCCATTAAGCGGGAAAGGGAATGGGACCAACAAAGGCCGGGATCCCTCTCCAAGGGGGCCCAGCCTTTGGACCCAAATAGTAAGGAGAGGACTTTGTAGAAAAAAAACTATTCATATAATTCCCAGAAGTCAAAATTAACCTGATAGAGATCGCTGATAAAATAATCTATGTCTATTTTATTTCCTTAATGTTTGGCGCAGGCTTGCCTTCCTGTCTGGGTGACCACGATGTGATACATGTAGCTAAAGGTATTGAAACGGCCAAAGGAATTCTAACATACTATAGAATAGACTGCCTTTCTCTACTGCACAGACTTGTTTTAAGTTCCTCCCATAGAATCAAAATTGATCATATGAA
The DNA here is from genome assembly GCF_050947455.1 of Rhinoderma darwinii. Classification (NCBI taxonomy): domain Eukaryota; kingdom Metazoa; phylum Chordata; class Amphibia; order Anura; family Rhinodermatidae; genus Rhinoderma; species Rhinoderma darwinii. The sequence goes on from NW_027463922.1 coordinate 28,000, forward strand.
GATGGCATGAAAAATGATGACGTTTCGGGATAAAAAAAAACATGCAAGGCAAGGGTGAAAGGGTACAGAAACAAAACCTGATATGTTCTGTGTACTGAGAAAGACATGGGGTGACATTCTGTATACGATGGGCTGTAATTATGATATAATACTTTAACAGTCCATTCATTTTCAGATATACAGAGGTCATAAAGGAATCCCATTACTGTCAATAGAGATGGCCCGGCTTTCAATCTACATCCACAGCATGACATTCATTGCGGCTGATAAGTGTCAGCAATAAGAATAAGAAGCGGCCGAAGAAAAACATCTTCCATAGTCATCACCCATCTCGTATAATAAGTATTAGTGTTTGAGACAGCAGATCAGGCATGTGAGGAGTGTACAATGCCACCATGACAGACCTCATCTCAGGGACATTGTCTCACTCGTCACTTGACGATCTGGAGCAAATAACAGAATACGGAGACTCAGCATTTCCAGGAAAATAGACTCTTGCTGGTTTTGATTAGATGTTATTAAAATCCACAAAATGCTTCTGCGACTGAGCTCAGTACGAATCATTCCCCGCGAAGGAACACCAGTGTTATTATTTGTTCATTTGTCAGACAAAAAAAGTATTGAGTACATTTATCTCAATCTCATACAGATCCCTATGGACAAAGATATGCGGACTATGATACTGCGCTCTATGGACAAAAATATAACTACTATAATACTGCCCCCTATATACAAGAATATAACTACTATAATACTGCCCCTTATGTACAAGAATATAACTACTATAATACTGCTCCTATATACAAGAATATAACTACTATAATACTGCTCCTATATACAAGAATATAACTACTACAATACTGTCCCCTATGTACAAGAATATAACTACTATAATACTGCCCTCTATGGACAAGAATATAACTACTATAATACTGCCCCCTATGTACAAGAATATAACTACTATAATACTGCCCCCTATGTACAAGAATATAACTACTATAATACTGCTCCCTATGTACAAGAATATAACTACTATAATACTGCCCCCTATATACAAGAATATAACTACTATAATACTGCCTCCTATGTACAAGAATATAACTACTATAATACTGCCCCCTATATACAAGAATATAAATACTATAATACTGCCTCCTACGTATAAGAATATAACTACTATAATACTGCTCCTATGTACAAGAATATAACTACTATAATACCGCACCTATGTACAAGAATATAACTACTACAATACTGTCCCCTATGAACAAGACTATAACTGCTATAATACTGCCCGCTATGTACAAGAATATAACTACTATAATACTGCCCCCTCGGTACAAGAATATAACTACTATAATACTGAGCACCGCCCGAAGTTTGCTTAAATGAGGAAACCCTGACTCCACTTGCATCTATCTGCCTGTTCCATGCTGTGAAGATTGAGAGTGGTGCCGACTTCCTTCTACTGTGCTTGCTTTATTCTGAATAACTACTATAATACTGCTCCCTATATACAAGAATATAACTACTACAATACTGTCCCCTATGAACAAGACTATAACTACTATAATACTGCCCCCTATATACAAGAATATAACTACTATAATACTGCCCCCTATGTACAAGAATATAACTACTATAATACTGCTCCTATGTACAAGAATATAACTACTATAATACTGCTCCTATATACAAGAATATAACTACTACAATACTGTCCCCTATGTACAAGAATATAACTACTATAATACTGCCCCCTATGTACAAGAATATAACTACTATAATACAGCTCCTATGTACAAGAATATAACTACTATAATACTGCTCCTATATACAAGAATATAACTACTATAATACTGCCCCTATATACAATAATATAATTACTATAATACTGCCCCTATATAAAATAATATAACTACTATATTACTGCCCCTATATACAAGAATATAACTACTATAATACTGCTCCCTATATACAAGAATATAACTACTATAATACTGTCCCCTATGTGCAAGAATATAACTACTATAATACTGCCCCTATATACAAGATTATAACTACTATAATACTACCCCCCTATATACAAGATTATAACTACTATAATACTGCCCCCCTATATACAAGAATATAACTACTATAATACTGCTCCTATGTACAAGAATATAACTACTATAATACCGCCCCTATGTACAAGAATATAACTACTACAATACTGCCCCCTATGTACAAGAATATAACACTATAATACTGCTCCCTAAATACCAGAATATAATTACTATAATACTGCCTCCTATAAACAAGAATATAACTACTACAATACTGTCCCCTATGAACAAGAATATAACTAGTATAATACTGCCCCCTATGTACAAGAATATAACTATACTGCCCCCTATGTACAAGAATATAACTGCTATAATACTGTTCCTATTTACAAGAATATAACTACTATAATACTGCCCCTATATACAAGAATATTACTACTATAATACTGCCCCTATATACAAGAATATAACTACTATAATGCTGTCCCTTATAAACAAGAATATAACTACTATAATACTGCTCCTATATACAAGAATATAACTACTATAATACTGCCCCAATATACAAGAATATAACTACTATAATGCTGTCCCCTATAAACAAGAATATAACTACTATAATACTGCCCCCATATACAAGAATATAACTACTATAATACTGCCCCTATATAAAAGAATATAACTACTATATTACTGCCCCTATATACAAGAATATAACTACTACAATACTGCCCCCTATGTACAAGAATATAACTACTATAATACTGCCCCTATATACAAGAATATAACTACTATAATACTGCTCCTATATACAAGAATATAACTACTACAATACTGACCCCTATGTACAAGAATATAACTACTACAATACTGCCCCTATGTACAAGAATATAACTACTATAATACAGCTCCCTATATACAAGAATATAACTACTATAATACTGCCTACTATATACAAGAATATAACTACTATAATACTGCTCCCTATATACAAGAATATAACTACTATAATACAGCTCCCTATATACAAGAATATAACTACTATAATACTGCCCCTATATACAAGAATATAACTACTATAATACTGCCCCTATATACAAGAATATAACTACTATAATACTGCTCCTATATACAAGAATATAACTACTATAATATTGCCCCTATATACAAGAATATAACTACTATATTACTGCCCCCTATATACAAGAATATAACTACTATAATACTGCACCCTATATACAAGAATATAACTCCTATAATACTGTTCCCTATATACAAGAATATAACTACTATAATACTGCGCCTATATACAAGACTATAACTACTATAATACTGCCCCTATATACAAGAATATAACTACTATAATACTGCCTCCTATATACAAGAATATAACTACTATAATACTGCCTCTATATACAAGAATATAACTACTATAATACTGCACCCTATATACAAGAATATAACTCCTATAATACTGCCCCCTATGTCCCCTCAGGGACTTTGCAAATGTGACATGGCATCAAAAAAACATTCCAGTAATATCTGCGCTACAAAAGCTAAAAGGCGCTCCTTCTCTTCTAAGCCCTGCCGTGTGCCCAAACAGCAGTTTATGATCACATATAGGCTATTGCAATGCTGATGAGAAATTGCCTAACAATTTTTGGGGTGCTTTTTCTCCTGAAATCTTTGTGGAAATGAAAAATGTTGAGCTAAATCTACTTATTATTGGGGGAAAAAAATATAATATAATTTTCACAGCCCAATTCTAATAAATTATATGAAAAATCTGTGGGGTCAGAATGTTCACTACGCCCCTAGATACATTCCTTGAGGGTTGTAATTTCCAAAATTAGGTGTTTTTTTGGTGTGTATAAAATGTCTTAACACCTCAATGTCTTTTCAAACATGAAATGGTGCCTGGAAAACATCCTAATAAAAAGCAGGCTTTCTGTGTAAGGCTGGGTTTACACGACCATGTTACGTCCGTAAAGGACGGAACGTATTTCGGCCGGAAGTCCCGGACCGAACACACTGCAGGGAGCCGCGCTCTTAGTATCATAGTGATGTACGACGCTAGGAGTCCCTGCCTCTCCATGGAACTACTGTCCCGTACTGAAAACATGATTACAGTACGGGACAGTTGTCCTGCAGCGTGCTTTTCTGTTTACAAACATCCAAACGGAGGGTCATAATGATGGCGGCTGCGCGAAAATCACGCAGCCGCGCATCATACACTGATGACACACGCAGCTGTTAAGAGCATTTTGCGCGCGCAAAACGCCGCGTTTTTTGCGTGCGCAAAACGCACACGCTCGTGCAAATCAGGCCTTACTGAAATAAATGGATTAACTTGAAAATCTGCCAGAAAAAAAAGATTTGTACATTTTACCTCCACTTTGCTTTAATTTCTGTGAAACACCTAAAGGATTAACAAACTTCCTAAATGCGGTTTCGAATACGTTGAGGGGGGCAGTTTATAAAATGGGGTGACTTATGAGGGGTTTCTAATATATAGACCCCTCAAATCCACTTCAAAACTGAAGTGGTGCCTAAAAAAAGATGTTTTGCAATTTTGGTGAATATTTGGAAAAGCTGTTCGTAAACTTGTAAACCTTATAACGTCCTGAAAAAATAAAATGAAGTTATAAAAATGATAATTACATAAAGAAGGCGTATAGTAAACCTTATTTATTTACTAATTTGTGTGGTACCATTATTCATTTTAGAAGCAGGGGATTTCAAATGTAGGAAAATGAACATTTTTAAACATTTTCTTTACACTTTTGATAATTTTTTTATAAATAAAGAGTACGCATATCGACCAAATTTTACTACTAACATAAAGTACAATATGTCACGAGAAATCAATCTCAGAATCAATTGGATAAGTAAAACCATTCCAGAGTTATTTCCACATAAAGTGACACGTTAGGGTATGTTCACACGGCTTATTTTCAGCCGTTTTTTGGGCCGTAAACGCCCTGAAAAACGGATGAAAATACAGGGCCTGGACGCCTCCAAACATTTGCCCATTGATTTCAATGGAAAAAACTGTGTTACATTGCCACGGGGCTTTTTTTCCCCAACCGTTTGTAAAAACGGCGCATAAAAAACCGTCCCGTAAAAAGTGCATGTCGTTTCTGGAGACGTTTTTGGAGCCGTTTTTAATTGGTTCAACAGAAAAACAGCTCCAAAAACGGCCGTAAAAACTGCTTTATGCTTAAAAAACGACTGAAATTCAGAGATTGTTTTCACTTGAAGCGTGTGAACATACCCTTAAATTTGGTTCTAAATGGGTTAATCAAATAATTATGCATTCTTAAATATTTTAATCAGAAGATTTGTGACTCTTCTTCGTAGAGAGAACCGTAATCATGGTGATGAGAGAATACAGGCGCACTTCTCATTGTCATCAGTCTTAATTATGGAAGCTGCGGTCTTATCCCTTAAATTGATTCATGCTACTTCAACATTATCTGGACAGCACAGAGCACAGCGCGGGAGGCGGTTCGTGTTCTCAATTTAATATTTTAATTACCTGACAAATTAAAATGAAAAATTAAAAGTTCAAAAATTAGTTTATAACCAGAAAGACATAATGTCTACATTCGACAAACCTAAGGTTGGATACACGCCGCTTACTGTGACTCTTTTGCCCGAGGACCAATACAATTCACCGGATAAGCCATCAATAATACAGTCCTTAAAAACACCTTGAAAATAACATAACGAGAGTGTATGTTTAGAGGGGAGTCGGGAGAGACCGCTCTCTGCAGATCGCTCGTAGCTACAGTATCCGGCTATACTGCCACATTGTATGTGAACTCAATTGCACAGGTCGATATATGATTGTCGAATCTAGCTGAATTGGACATCCAACTTCATGGCCAATGGCATATTGCTTCTCCCAGGATGAGCCAGGGATCCCTCCATTAGATAAATCTTCCCTAAAATGGACAATCCCTTTAATAAAATGCTACTAGAAATAACATTTTTAGTGTAGCGATTGGAGAACAGCCGGAGCAGACATCGTATCATAATCCAGTGATGGCACAAAGCAAGGGGGCGGAGCTGTGACAACCTACTATTTCTATGAATAGGAAAGGAGCCGTCTTAATAATAGATGAAACAGCCTTTACTGTAGATTAATTTAAGGAGTCTGAATTACATTCTCTCTTTATCTCTCTCCTGGCCAAAAATTATGGGGAACCGGAAACATTCAATCCATCCGGCATAAAGCAGGGGCGTAGCTTGGGGGGGGCGGCGGGGCATGTGCCCCAGGCGTAACTTAGAGGGGGGCACCAGCGCCACCCCCTCCTGCACTATAATTGTACCAGCGTCTATAGGACACAGGTACAATTAGAAGCAATTAATTCAGTGCATTTCCACGAGTGAAGCGGCGCGATACTTTGCACCGCTTGCGTCATTGAAAGGCGCTGAATGACAGGGAAAGTGATTCTGCCCAGCCAATTAGAGCCTTTCATAGACGCTTCGTTCAACCCCAGGAGACGTGCACAGAAGAGAGCAGGTCTCCATTGCTGCCGGACGGGATTAAGGTGAGTTTAAATAGTTTGTTATTTTATTGTAATAAAAAAAGTGTGTGGCTTTATCGACAGGGGGGCTTTAGCTATGGGGGGGCTTTATCTACTGGGAGGACTTTATCTACCGGGGGAGGCTTTATCTATGGGGGGGGGCTTTATCTATAGGGGGCTAAGTACTGGGGTGGGCTATCTATGGAGCACTATATACATTGGTGGGCTATATCTACAGGGGGGCTATATACAGGGGTGGGCTATCTATGGAGCACTATATACAGGGGTGGACTATATATACAGGGGGGCCATATACAGGGGTGGGCTATCTATGGAGCACTATATACAGGGGTGGACTATATATACAGGGGGGCCATATACAGGGGTGGGCTATCTATGGAGCACTATATACAGGGGTGGACTATATATACAGGGGGGCCATATACAGGGGTGGGCTATCTATGGAGCACTATATACAGGGGTGCGCTATATCTACAGGGAGGCTATATACAGGGATGGGCTATCTGTGGAGCACTATATACAGGGGTGGACTATATGTGGAGCACTATATACAGGTGTGGGCTATATACAGGGGTGGGCTATCTGTAGAGCACTATAGGGGGAGCTATATGTGGGACACTATATACATGGGTGAGCTATATGGGGGCACTATCTACAAGGGGCTCTATGGGGGGCACTACATGGTGTGTGTGTGTGTGTGTGTGTGTGTGTGTGTGTGTGTGTGTGTGTGTGTGTGTGTGTGTGTGTGTGACACAGTGTATGGTGTATGGTACGCTATTATATGTAAGGATGTAGTGTGTGGTATAATGAGAACTTTATCTTTGTTTACAGGTGCAGAAATGTTGGAAAAGTGAGAAGCTGAAGACATCTGAGCGGCAAACTGCAGAAATGGTCTGTGACCGGGAGAAGTCATCATAGAGGTCTGGACCGGATGGAGAAAAAGAACTGGAATCTGAGACGTCACCGGTGAGTCACTTAATGTAAATGTTTAGCCCTGCCTCTAATCAGCACTGTAGTCACTGTATGATCTGCAGCGAGATGATGGGTGGTATGATTATGATATGATTTATTTTTTGTGAAACAGAATCTCCCAGCATATCCTTACCATTGTTCAGGCCATGCTGGGAGCTGGAAACAATTTAGTGCAAACCTATACGTCAGGGCTTGCACTAAATTGAGCTGTATTTGTGCCGGTGCTGTATATATGTACTGAGCTTTGTTCTGGTGCTGTATATATGTACTGAGCTTTGTTCTGGTGCTGTATATGTAATGAGCTTGGTTCTGGTGCTGTATATATGTACTGAGCTTGGTTCTGGTGTTGTGCATAGAACTATATTGCTTGTAAAATGTACAAATGTTTTTATGCTCGAGTTATATTAAAAAAAAATGTGTAAAAGAAATGACACGTCATTGATTGGTAGAGAAAACAAACATGGCGAGGGGTAAGGAGATGTCGGGAAAGAGGTTGGAGGGGGGGGCGCGCCAAACTGAATCTTTGCCCCAGGTGCTGGAGAACCTAGCTACGCCTCTGCATAAAGGCTGTATTTTATGGATTTTGGTCAGTATATGACACCATGCTGCTCATTCTCTGGGAGTGAAGTTATTATGGAGCTGTCAGTGTTTTCGTTGATGTCTAAACGGTTGGAACTTTGACTTTAGAGAACAAGATGAAGCAACGAAGGTCATTTCTGATCCAATCTCTTCTTGGAAAAAGCCAATTACCTGATAAGTTACTGTAGTGCTGGAGGGTTTTGTTCTCGAAGTGGTCCCTGTGATACTATCTTAGCTGATCATTCTTGTTCTTTACAGTACATTGAAATTACCGGGTATGCGGCCCAGTGCAGAACATATACCATTCATATACCCATATACCCTTCCTGGGATCAGTGATGGTCCCTGCAGATGGATGTCCCACCACCGATCATTGCATTAGCAACATGTCATAAAGCACTTTTGTGGGAAAGCCAATATAATGTGTAGCTCAAGTTTTCCAAGTAACACTCTAAAGGGCTAGTAAAACGATAACCACTGCACTTAGCTCGAACCAGCTGTCAACCCCTTACTCCTCATTGGTGTGGCGGTAAGGGGTCACTGAATTATTCAATTGAAAAGTCTGAAAAGGCCTTTCCCACAAAACCTTTTCATGACATGTCGATATGTCATAAAATACTGATTGGTGGAAAGCCGACCTTCATAAGTCTTGGGAATAAACAAAATTTTTCATAACTCCATTATAACTCTAGCTCATAGACCTAAACCATATAACTCTAGCGCCGATCAGTGCACTACCAACAGGTCACAAGCAATTGTTTACCGCAGAGTGCAAGTTACCCCAGGGAACAGACAAAGGGGTCAGTAAAGTGACAATCACTGCTCTGAGCTCAGACCAGCTGTCACCCCTTCCTGTGAAACCAGCACATCTAGAATAATCTAAAGATATAGAAGAAATAAATGAGTGATTTAATAATATAGTGTGTTACAATAATGCAAAAGGCTCTTCAATTCCATGTAAAACCACAAATAACACAATCTGTCCATAAGGGGAGTATTATAGTAGTTATATTCTTGTATATAGGGGCAGTATTATAGTAGTTATATTCTTGTACATGGGACAGTATTATAGTAGTTATATTCTTGTATATAGGGGCAGTATTATAGTAGTTATATTCTTGTATATAGGGAGCAGTACTATAGTAGTTATATTCTTGTATATATGGAGCAGTATTATAGTAGTTATATTCTTGTACATAGGAGGCAGTATTATAGTAGTTATATTCTTGTATATAGGGGGCAGTATTATAGTAGTTATATTCTTGTATATAGGGGCAGTATTATAGTAGTTATATTCTTGTATATAGGGAGCAGTATTATAGTAGTTATATTCTTGTACATAGGAGCAGTATTATAGTAGTTATATTCTTGTATATAGGAGCACTATTATAGTAGTTATATTCTTGTATATAGGGGCAGTATTATAGTAGTTATATTCTTGTACATAGGAGGCAGTATTATAGTAATTATATTCTTGTATATAGGGGAAGTATTATAGTAGTTATATTCTTGTACATAGGAGGCAGTATTATAGTAGTTATATTCTTGTATATAGGGGCAGTATTATAGCAGTTATATTCTTGTATATAGTGGCAGTATTATAGTAGTTATATTCTTGTATATAGGAGGAAGTTATTATAGTAGTTATATTCTGGTATATAGGGGGCAGTATTATAGTAGTTATATTCTTGTATATATAGGGCAGTATTATAGTAGTTATATTCTTGTATATAGGGGGCAGTATTATAGTAGTTATATTCTTGTATATAGGGGCAGTATTATAGTAGATATATTCTTGTATATAGGGGCAGTATTATAGTAGTTATATTCTTGTATATAGGGGGTAGTATTATAGTAGTTATATTCTTGTATATAGGGACAGTATTATAGTAATTATATTCTTGTATATAGGAGCAGTACTATAGTAATTATATTCTTGTATATAGGAGCAGTATTATAGTAGTTATATTCTTGTATATAGGGATAGTATTATAGTAGTTATTTTCTTGTACATAGGGAGCAATGTCGTAGTAACTAGTGCTGGTATATTAAAGATATTGTACTTTGTTTGTCAGGACATAGACTAGACAATGTAACGTCCGCGGTCGCTTACCGCAGATTCCTGTCTTCCTGGAGATGTCGTCCTTCCCAGAGATGCCAGCACATGCGGCCGTCCTGTCCTGCAGTGACCACTAGGGTGCGTGCCCGATCTCATTCCTGGCCTCAATGAGCCAGAGCATACATGTTTTAGATTTGAGCGGATTGCTCCCAGATCACCCTGGACTATAAGAAGGGCCCTGCCTCTTCCTGCATTGCCTGAGCATTGTTTGTACCTACCCGTGTCTGTCTTTGTAAATGGTCCCTTGAGTGTTTTCCAGGTCCAGTGTTCCCGTTCCTGCTACCTGTATCCTGTGCCATCTTGTTCCAGTGCCGTGTAGAGTTGGAGTCGTGTTGTGCTGTATACTACGTTTGTCTTGTTATACCACGCCTGGTGTCTGCCTACTGCCAAGGTCCCATCCAAGCCTATCCTGCTACTGCCTGAAGTTCCACAGGTACACCTATACAAACTATAGACTTTGACTTGTATCCTTTTGGCCAGCTGCCATACCGTCAAGGCGGTACAGCCCAGTGGATCCAAAATACCCACAGATTATGACAGACAACCTCTTTTGTGAGCCAGAAATATGATCACAGTAGTTGTCACTTCCCTTCCCCCACTCTTCTTGCAGCTCACAGTACATTGCTCAGCAGGGGCAGCAGTGAACATGGAAGAAATCTGCCCCTGGAAACATGAAACCTGAGCTAAATTTGCAACTGCTTTGTATCTGGGATAGAATTGCTACAGACATATGTGATAGTAATTAGCGGTGATGTATTTCTAGAAGCAGCACATGTAACGCTGCATGCATATGTAGATACATATCAGTATTATCACGACATGTCTGATGGTTTTCCTGGATCCACTGAAATGTCACGTTTTAAATTCAGCAAGAAATAAATTCAGTCCTATAAATGTCACAATGTAAAGAATTTTACACAAATGTTAAAAACAAAAAGGAAAATCTGTCAAATCCAGGACATGATAGATGTGGTAACATATGGCTCTGTATATACAACAAGGGAGGATTTTTCCATTCCAGAAGTGGACATATGACAGCAGTAAATCGCCAGCAAAAAAATGAACTGAATGGATTTCTATGGAGATGTGCGCTATGTACATTACCCTGCGCAGTCACTATACCAGATGCCTGTTTTACCTCGACTTTCAGAATTAAAGTTCTTTTCCACACACCCCAAAAATAAAAATTAGAATTGGGCAGGGTCTCCTTTGCGCTTTCTGTTGTCATCACTCTGCAACCAATTGCTTGCCATGGCCACAGCAGCCAATCACAGTTCGATGTGGTGACATGTGACACTTTACTGATGTCACCACTATATGTTCATGGCAAGTATATCAGAGCAGGTTTTACAGAAAATTGGGCCCTGTGTAAAAAGCACCCTAGGGCCCCCTACTTGCCATTTGTAGACAGTTATTTTTGTAATTTCAGTCCACATAATACTGCCATATAGTGCGAAAATAATATGCAGTATCCAAATATAAGAATACTACTATATGCAGGCCACATTATGCCACTATGGAGTGCCCAAATAATATGCATTATTCAATAATTACTACCTTAAAGAGCACAAACAACACTGCCGTGTACAGCTCATATAATACTGCCATATACTGATGTATCCAAATAATACTTCCTTAAAGAGCTTACATAATACTGCCATATAGTGCCCAAAAAATGTGCAGTATCTGAAAAATACTCCCTTAAAGAGCCCACATAACCCTGCAATATTGTGCCAAATAATTGACGTATCCAAATAATATGCACTTAACAAGCCCACATAACACTGCCATATAGTGCCCAAATAATATGCAGTATCCAAATAATACTACCTTAACAAGCCCACATAACACTGCCATATAGTGCCCAAATAATATGCAGTATCCAAATAATACTACCTTAACAAGCCCACATAACACTGCCATATAGTGCCCAAATAATATGCAGTATCCAAATAATACGCCCTTAACAAGCCCACATAACGCTGCAATATTGTGCCAAATAATTAAGGTATCCAAATAATACGCCCTTAACAAGCCCACATAACACTGTCATATAGTGCCCAAATAATGTGCAGTATCCAAATAATACTACCTTAAAGAGCCAACATAATACTGCCACATAATTCTGCCATTAAATTCCCAAATAATACCACCATAGACTTGTAAATAATACTGGTTGGTTTTCGTTTGCTAATGGGGTTCCTGAAAATGGGAGCCTCAAAGTAAATGGTATCCTTGGACAATTGCCCAGTTTTCGACCCCCTAGAACAGGTCCTGATACATATATACAGGCTGCTCCATGGACGTAGCATGTGATATGTCTATTGAGAGCTACGGAACTACAGTTAAATTCTTTCAATCCTTCATCAATAGGACTTGATGGATTTTTAGATATTCTGGATTCGTTATATAATTGATACCTTAATTCGAAGCATTTTTAAAGATCCCTGCTTGCTATCCGTGAATAGGAATAATCATTTTTACATACAGAGCGGAGGCCAAAAAAATCCCATCCGGATCGTGTCCAACTAACACAAAGTTCAAGTAGACTTCATTAATGGTCCAACTGTGTGAGCAGGACTAGTTAAAGACATGTTTTCCTTCATTGAATGTAAATGTAAAATTATTCCATTCACTGACAGGGAGTAGAACTTGAAAATTGACTTACAATTTAGAATTAAAACATAATAAATATTACAAAGTTGCAGAATGTTTCATTATACCATGATTAAGCTTTATCTACATAAAACCAGGAAATCCCTTTCTCGATTATCGGATGCCGGAGTTAAGGAATTTCCCGTAGTTTCTCCACAGAGTCATCCGTATGAACACACTGCACATATTGGTGACTTGAATAAGTCATTACATCTTATCAGGCAGACAGAATGTGACAATGTTAGGGCAGTCTGAGGCTGGGAATCACAATGAGTTAAGGCCCTTTTACACGGGCCAATGATCGGGCAAACGAGCCTTCATATGAACGATCGTTCCCGATCATTGTCCCTTGAAATCAGGTCAACGATCAGCCGATGATTGAGCAAACAGTCGTTCATCGGCTGATCTGCTCGTGTATGCAGCATAAAATATTATTATTGTCGGCAGCACCTCTCCCTGTGTAAACAACGATGTGCTGCCAACATGATAGAAATGTATGGGGACGAGCGATCGCAGTAATGATCGCTCGTCCCCATACATAGCTCCTTGTGAAAGAAGCAAACGAGCGCCGATCAATGAGATGTCTCGTGGATCGGAGCACGTTTTCACTGCCCGTATCAGGCCGTGTAATAGAGCCCTAAGGCTGTCAGTTGTAGCATTATGACCCACTGATACGTTTGCTAATTTTTCTCCTGCCGCTGCTCCCCACCATCCCAAACTCAAAAACACACACCAGGGCTGAGTACTGGCTACCATCTGCCCTGAGAGGGAGTAGTGCTGTACCACCCCATACTGTGGACTAGTGGTTATGCATAGGAACAGAGATCAAGCTGTGTCACGCCGGCTGTTGCAAGGCAGTAGTTGGCACTTATTTACCACAGTGTTTGCTTACCTTATAGATAAATGCAATAGTAAGTCCTGTTTTCAGCGGATTTTCCCTTTAACTCAGAGATTTATAATGATGTTGACACAAGGCTGCCACAAAGGATAGCTCATACCTGATAAACTTCCCGGATGGGGCACTGCGGCTGACAAGGAGGGGTACTGAGGCTGGCAAGGAGGGGCACTGCAGCTGACAAGAAGGGGCACTGCGGCTGACAAGGAGGGGCACTGAGGCTGGCAAGGAGAGGCACTGCAGCTGACAAGAAGGGGCACTGCGGCTGACAAGGAGGGGCACTGCGGCTGACAAGGAGGGGCACTGCGGCTGACAAGGAGGGGCACAGCGGCTGACAAGGAGGGTCACTGCAGCTGACAAGGAGGGGAACTGCGACTGAAAAGGAGGGGAACTGCAACTGAAAAGGAGGGTCACTGCGACTAAATAGGCGGGGAACTGTAGCTAACATGGTGGGAACTATGGCTAGCTTTGGCACACAATTGGGGCACTCTGGCTGACTCTGAGGGCATCCCGGCTCAATCTAGGGGTTTTGTGGCTAATAATGCAGGCATTTTGTCTGACACTGGGGTACTGCCAGCGCTGGGGTTCCTGTAGCTAACTTCTGGGCCCTCTTGCTCACATTGGGAGCACTATGACTGACACTTTGGTAACTATGGCTGACAATTGAAAAACTCTGACTGACGTTGGTGGCACTCTGGCTCATACTAGGGTCCCTGTGGCTGTCAATGGAGACACTGTGGCTAACATTAGAGGCACTATGTCTGACACGAAGAACGCTGACTAACAATTGGGGAATTCTGAATTCACTGTGGGTCATTTTAGGGGCACTGTGTCTGACACTGGGGGCACTGTCTCTGACTTCAGGGGTACTGTGGCTGACTGTGCAGACATTGTGGCTGTCATAATTATGGAGACATTGTGACAGACTCTGGAGGCCCGGTAGTTGTCCCTATCATTGGGGACTGTGAGATTTAAAAAAAAATTGCCCCTTTTATGCCTATCAAAAGCATTGAAGTTATGGCTTTACTACATCTGTTAGGAGGAAGAGAGATGATCAAAGAAGGTAATACGCAGTAAGCGTCAAAAGGATGAGGGAAGAGAAGATGAGATCTGGAGAGATTACGGTAAGATCAAGGTTGTCAATATATCACGGTGGATACATAGATGTAAACGGAAGATGAAAGAATAAGACGAGTTGTAGGAGTGAATGTATGAAAACTGTGCAATGTATACAAAGCAGACGAGATGTATCCGCACAGTACAGGGAAGGAGACCCTCAGCTTTGATCAAAGACATTTACAATATTTCCATATAACTCTCCGGAATGCAGAAAAAGGTTTCAATCCAGACTCTAAGCGATGAAATCCCCGTAAATTTTGAAATTGTATTTTTCTTGACTCGGATTAACGACGACTACAATATAAATAAATATTCAAAACTAAACAAAACTGTGAATCGTCGTCCAGGCAGGTCTCTGAATACTCAGGGTCTTGTTCTTCTAAAACCCCCAAAATGGAATTGCCCAAAAAAAACTATAAAGTGCTGAAGGAATAAGAAGAAGGTTATGTAGGGTCACTCAAGTCGAGTTTATATTTTTTCTACAGTTTTGCAGAATTTGTAAGTACGGAGCAGAAAATGTATAGCCGAACCCTCAAGACATCAATGTGTGGGAGCGATAGACCGCAACTCCCTATTTATTATTATTAATTATATGCAGAAAATACCCAGGTTATACCAGCATGCTCCATATCACTATATACAAGAAGATGTATAACTTATACCAGCTGTACATATATAATTATATACAGAAGATACCCAGGTTATACTAGCATGCTCCATATCACTATATACAAGAAGATGTATAACTTATACCAGCTGTACATATATAATTATATACAGAAGATGCCCAGGTTATACCAGCATGCTCCATATCACTATATACAAGAAGATGTATAACTTATACCAGCTGTACATATATAATTATATACAGAAGATACCCAGGTTATACCAGCATGCTCCATATCACTATATACAAGAAGATGTATAACTTATACCAGCTGTACATATATAATTATATACAGAAGATACCCAGGTTATACCAGCATGCTCCATATCACTATATATAAGAAGATGTATAAATTATATCAGCTGTACATATATAATTATATACAGAAGATACCCAGGTTATACCAGCATGCTCCATATCACTATATACAAGAAGATGTATAACTTATACCAGCTGTACATATATAATTATATACAGGAGATACCCAGGTTATACCAGCATGCTCCATATCACTATATACAAGAAGATGTATAACTTATACCAGCTGTACATATATAATTATATACAGAAGATACCCAGGTTATACCAGCATGCTCCATATCAATATATACAAGAAGATGTATAACTTATAGCAGCTGTACATATATAACTATATACAGAAGAGACCCAGTTTATACCAGCATGCTCCATATCACTATATACAGTAAGATGTATAACTTATACCAGTTGTACATATATAATTATATACAGAAGATACCCAGGTTATACCAGCATGCTCCATATCTGTAACGACGGGGGTAGGGAAACGAACAAGTGAGCCCTAATCTACCCGCCACTCTGTCCCTGCCTACTTGCAACGACCCGCCCTAGGCGACGGGGTACAACTGGGCGGCGGTCCCTACGCTCAGTAAGTGCACGAGACAAACATACAAGGGAATACAAAGCAAAGGGAAAGGGGCAGTTGCCCACGGCAACACCGTGAGCAACAGAGTGGTGAACGAGCCAAGTCAAACCAGGAGTGTACGAGGTACCAAACGCAGAGCAGGAGAGTAGTCAGTAAGCCAGGCAGGGTCAGTATGGAGCAGGATCAAATAGTTAGAAGCTGTAGCTGGGCCAGGAAACCACACGAGAAGAATCACAAGCAAAGGAGGAACAGGAAAGGCAGGTATAAATAGACAGAGGGCGGGAGTTAGCTCCGTCTGGCCAGGCTGTGATAGGCTCTCCCACTCCTAAGCCTGCCAGTCTGAGTGGTGGAAGATGGAGTCAGTCTCAGAGACGTAGATTCAGGTGCAGACTGATTACCTATGGGAGTTAACCCCGAAGCTGTGCCTGGCAGATCCTTTACAATATCACTATATACAAGAAGATGTATAACTTATACCAGCTGTACATATATAATTCTATACAGAAGATACCCAGGTTATACCAGCATGTACCATATCACTATATACAGGAAGATGTATAACTTATACCAGCTGTACATATATAATTATATACAGAAGATACCCAGGTTATACCAGCATGCTCCGAATCACTATATACAAGAAGATGTATAACTTATACCAGTTGTACATATATAATTATATACAGAAGATGCCCAGGTTATACCAGCATGCTCCAAATCACTATATACAAGAAAATGTATAACTTATACCAGTTGTACATATATAATTATATACAGAAGATGCCCAGGTTATACCAGCATGCTCCATATCACTATATACAAGAAGATGTATAACTTATACCAGCTGTACATATATAATTATATACAGAAGATACCCAGGTTATACCAGCATGCTCCATATCACTATATACAAGAAGATGTATAACTTATACCAGCTGTACATATATAATTATATACAGAAGATACCCAGGTTATACCAGCATGCTCCATATCACTATATACAAGAAGATGTATAACTTATACCAGCTGTACATATATAATTATATACAGAAGATACCCAGGTTATACCAGCATGTTCCATATCACTATATACAAGAAGATGTATAACTTATACCAGCTGTACATATATAATTATATACAGAAGATACCCAGGTTATACCAGCATGCTCTATATCACTATATACAAGAAGATGTATAACTTATACCAGCTGTACATATATGATTATATACAGAAGATACCCAGGTTATACCAGCATGCTCCGAATCACTATATACAAGAAGATGTATAACATATACCAGCTGTACATATATAATTCTATACAGAAGATACCCAGGTTATAGCAGCATTCCCCATATCACTATATACAAGAAGATATATAACTTATACCAGCTGTACATATATAATTATATACAGAAGATACCCAGGTTATACCAGCATGCTCCATATCACTATATACAAGAAGATGTATAACTTATACCAGTTGTACATATATAATTATACACATAAGATACCCAGGTTATACCAGCATGTTCCATATCACTATATACAAGAAGATGTATAACTTATACCAGCTGTACATATATAATTATATACAGAAGATACCCAGGTTATACCAGCATGCTCCAAATAACTATATACAAGAAAATGTATAACTTATACCAGTTGTACATATATAATTATATACAGAAGATGCCCAGGTTATACCAGCATGCTCTATATCACTATATACAAGAAGATGTATAACTTATACCAGTTGTACATATATAATTATACACATAAGATACCCAGGTTATATCAGCATGTTCCATATCAATATATACAAGAAGATGTATAACTTCTACCAGCTGTACATATATGATTTTATACAGAAGATAACCAGGTTATACCAGCACGCCCAATATCACTATATTCAAGAAGATGTATAACTTATACCAGCTGTACATATATAATTATATACAGAAGATGCCCAGGTTATACCAGCATACTCCATATCATTATATACAAGAAGATGTATAACTTATACCAGCTGTACATATATATTTACATACAGGAGATACCCAGGTCATACCAGCATTATCCATATCACTATATACAAGAAGATGTATAACTTATACCAGCTGTACATATATAATTACATACAGAAGATACCCAGGTTATACCAGCATGCTCCACATCACTATATACAAGAAGATGTATAACTTATACCAGCTCTACATATATATTTACATACAGGAGATACCCAGGTTATACCAGCATTCTCCATATCACTATATACAGGATAATGTATAACTTATACCAGCTGTACATATATAATTACATACAGAAGATACCCAGGTTATACCAGCATGCTCCATATCATTATATACAAGAAGATGTATAACTTATACCAGCTGTACATATATAATTATATACAGAAGATACCCAGGTTATACCAGCATGCTCCATATCACTATATACAAGAAGATGTATAACTTATACCAGCTGTACATATATAATTATATACAGAAGATACCCAGGTTATACCAGCATGATCTATATCACTATATACAAGAAGATGTATAACTTATTCCAGCTGTACATATATAATTATATACAGAAGATACCCAGGTTATACCAGCATGCTCCATATCACTATATACAAGAAGATGTATAACTTATACCAGCTGTACATATATAATTATATACAGAAGATACCCAGGTTATACCAGCATGCTCCATATCACTATATACAAGAAGATGTATAACTTATACCAGCTGTACATATATAATTATATACAGAAAATACCCAGGTTATACCAGCATGCTTCATATCACTATATACAAGAAGATGTATAACTTATACCAGCTGTACATATATAATTATATACAGGAGATACCCAGGTTATACCAGCATGCTCCATATCACTATATACAAGATGATGTATAACTTATACCAGCTGTACATATATAATTATATACAGAAGATACCCAGGTTATACCAGCATGCTCCATATCACTATATACAAGAAGATATATAACTTATACCAGCTGTACATATATAATTATATACAGAAGATACCCAGGTTATACCAGCATGCTCCATATCACTATATACAAGAAGATGTATAACTTATACCAGCTGTACATATATAATTATATACAGGAGATACCCAGGTTATACCAGCATGCTCCATATCACTATATACAAGAAGATGTATAACTTATACCAGCTGTACATATATAATTATATACAGAAGATACCCAGGTTATACTAGCATGCTCCATATCACTATATTCAAGATGATGTATAACTTATACCAGCTGTACATATATATATATATATATATATATATATATATATATGTCTTGAGAAAGGTTCCTGTTGAACCGAAACGTTGCTGTGTTTGAGGTGAATAAATCCACCCTGTTTTTCATCCGTCTTGAAGTCCTGGTGCCGTTACTACGTTCTATGCTGGTTTCTATCTAAAAAGAAGGGGAATTGATTCATCCCCTGGTGACGAGCACATGGCCTGATTGTCTGGATTCGTGGAGTGCTGTGTTTATTTGCTTTTGTTTCGTGTATATATATATATATATATATATATATATATATATATATATATAATTACATACCAGAAGATGCCCAGGTTATACCAGCTGTGCCCCTTCGTTCTCTCTCTCGGGAGATTGAGTGACTGTAATGTCCCATCAATATCTCACTCGACTGAAGCCAAAAGAGGCTGACAAGATGTAAAGGAGCGCAGTCTTGTGAAGAGCATTGCAGCCCCATCACTTTAGCGATGAGTGGTGGTGCACAAAGACCCCACCGACACTATTTTCTGTCATGACATATCAGAAGATAAAATCTTGTGCACGTCGTTCCACATACACTTAAAAAATTGATGCCTAAATAGTTTAAAGGAACACTCCAGTGAATTTTTTTTATCATGACCCCTGTATGGAAAGTACTCCCGGTATAAAGCAGCGCAGGTCATTGTCTTACTGGGCGCTTTGTTGCCGAACCGTATTTTGACAGCGATGCGTAAAATGACAGCCCGTCTGCACAGAACATGGTAAGACCCATTGCAAGCAATGGGCAGATGTTTGCCAACGTATTGGAGCCGTCTTTTCAGGCGTAATTCGAGGCGTAAAACGCCTCCATTACGTCTGAAAAGAGGTCATGTGCACATACCCTTAGGGTATGTTCACACGCCTTATTTACGGACGTAATTCAGCCATTTTACACCTGGAATTACACCCGAAAAAACGGCTCCAATACGTCGGCAAACATCTGCCCATTG
Source organism: Rhinoderma darwinii (assembly GCF_050947455.1). NCBI lineage: Eukaryota > Metazoa > Chordata > Amphibia > Anura > Rhinodermatidae > Rhinoderma > Rhinoderma darwinii. The sequence continues at coordinate 48,792 of NW_027463922.1, forward strand.
AATTCAATGGGTCTTACGATGTTCTGTGCAAGACGGGCTTTTATTTACGCGGCGCTGTCAAAAGATGGCGCGTAAAAAGACAGCCGCCTCAAAGAAGTGCATGTCACTTCTTGGGACGTAATTGGAGCCGTTTTTCATTGACTCCATAGAAAAACAGCTCCAATTACGTCCGTAATGGACGCCGCGAAAAATGCCTGCACATGCAAAAACTTCTGAAATTCCGTAATTTCAGACGTATTTTGCGTTTGCGTGTGAACATACCCTTAGGGTATGTGCACACGACCTCTTTTCAGACGTAATGCAGGCGTTTTACGCCTCGAATTACGCCTGAAAAGACGGCTCCAATACGTCGGCAAACATCTGCCCATTGCTTGCAATGGGTCTTACGATGTTCTGTGCAGACAGGCTTTTTTAAAATGACAGCCGCGTCAAAGAAGTGCAGGACACTTCTTGGGACGTTTTTGGAGCCGTTTTTCATTGACTCCATTGAAAACAGCTCCAAAAAGGCCGTAAAAAACGCTGCGAAAAATGCGAGTTGCTCAAAAAACATCTGAAAGTCAGGAGCCGTTTTCCCTTGAAAACCTCTCCGTATTTTCAGACGTATTTTGTTAATCGTGTGAACATACCCCAAGGGTATGTTCACACGCAAATGTAAAATACGGCTGAAATTACGGAGAGGTTTTCAGGCGAAAACAGCTCCTGAATTTCAGACGTTTTTGCAAGTGCACCTGTTTTTCGCGGCGCCCATTATGGACGTAATTGGAGCTGTTTTTCAATGGAGTCAATGAAAAACGGCTCCAATTACATGCCAAGAAGTGACAGGCACTTCTTTGAGGCGGCCATCTTTTTTAAAAAAGCCCGTCTGCACAGAACATCGTAAGACCCATTGAATTCAATGGGCAGATGTTTGCCGACGGTTTGGAGCCGTTTTTTCGGCCGTAATTCCAGGCGAAAAACGCCTGAATTACATCCGTAAATAGGGCGTGTGAACTTATCCTAACTGTACATTCCTATGAGATACTCAATGTGAGTCTCAGGAATACATAGTGAAAGATACTTCCGGTCCACACGGCAGACTCTGCAGGAATCAGGCAATCACATTGCGGCCAAGTAACATAATGGTGGCCCGGGAACAGAGCATATATGTCGGCAACAAAGCTCCCGGTAACAGGATGACCTGCCCTACCTTTTATCAAATGTACTTTCCTTTATCTTAAATATGACACATACCATTTTTCTATTGCCCATAACCTACTTTTCTGCCGCATTGCATTTCATGAGTGATCCCTTAACTATGTAATTCATGTTCTATGTTTTGATGACAATTTTTTAATACTATAAGTACGGTCCTACGTAGCAGCGTCTACATACGGCCAAAACCACACCCACATGCCGTGGTAAATGGCCCCACGATGTTGCCGGTAATACCCGCCAAAACCGTGCAACCATTGGCCACTGCAAGTGAGTGGATTTTTGGCCTCATGCGGGCGCCGCTACGTGGGGCGGTACCTTACCCAGGAGAGAATTTCCAATCATGTCCATTAACTGCTTTGTGTAAATGGCTAAAATTATCTGATTATTATCTGACCTGCTAGAAAGTTCTAGACTGATCTCAAGCTGTAATATGTCAATATAGATCTCCAATAATCAACGTATCGCCAATATGTGTGGGGGATGGGAATCGTTGACTGCAGGGCCCACATTGTTTAGTCACTGACCCCAGACCTCACACATAGGGTGTAATGACCAACATGTCTTCTCATTAATAAGTATTGAGATCCTGTGGCCTCAGTTACATGGTCGTAAATCAGAATTCAGCTGTCACATCATAATACAACCTTACATCAAAAATCAATATCTGCCTAAATAATGAAAGTGGTCAATGTTGAGATCTGGATTATAATTTAAAGACAGACAGACAGACAGACAGACAGATAGATAGATAGACAGAGATAGACAGACAGACAGACAGACAGACAGATAGATAGATATGAGACAGATAGATAGATATGAGATAGATAGATAGATAGATAGATAGATAGATAGATAGATAGATAGATAGATAGATAGATAGATAGATAGATAGATAGATAGATAGATAGATAGATAGATAGATGCTTCTTCACATCATTTACATACTAATTATAACCTGATTAGAATCTCTGCACAACACCTTTGCCGGTTGCCGTGGTTACACGGAATGCTGCATGTACATTGTAGACGCGCAGCTGAGCAGGAGGCGGCGGAGAACACGATTGGGTCTAATCCTCAGAGTCGCTGAGAGGATGAACTCATTTTGCTATTTTGTAACAGAAACAATGCAGAACACATATGTCATCCCAGACACACGGAGGCGTCTCCTCCATCAGACCCCCCTGATCCAGCAGTCATATACAGCCGCACGCACAGCGCTATCCTTATTATTATATATAGCGAAGACCCCGAAATACAGGACGTAACTTATATCCCTTCTCCAAGCCCATAACAGGCCCATTTACACAAGAGCGACTACTGGTCCAATGTGAACGACAACACATAGAAATATCCACTTATATAAGGCTGCGGACAGATAGACATTATAGTCATAGTATCCGGCTACGTAAAGAACTCAATGGAGTCACATTATATATCGTCTGTGACTATAATGGCGCAATGCATTCTATGTCTTTTCTGCCATGTTGTGGCCGGGACTGTAGGCGGATCGTCCCAGTTGCACCATTTAGTGTTATGGTGCCAAAGTCGCCGTAGCCTATGAGAGATGATCATGTCGTTTATAACGTAAGCGACAACCAGGACGATAATTACAAAATTCAGGAATTGCTACTTTTCCATTATTTTCATTATACTGGCTATGAAAAACATAACAATCAATGTCTACAATGTCTTTCATCATAGATAGAGATAATAGACATAGATATTTCTCCCGGCACATTATACCTATATATCTATGTATACATGCGTGTAAGGTGCAGGATACTCACACAAAGGCATGGTAGAGCAGTGCCCACCCTCGTGGTCTCTCCAGGGCATCATAAATTAAAGTTTGCACCCTCCTGTACTTAGCGTTGTTCCTCTTGACCGGTCGGCTACAGTTCAGAGGTGTTTTAGCCAAAAGCCCAATTCCCTGTGGATTACGCTTCTTGTCCTCCTTCCCTGCTCCCACCAGCAGCAACGTCCCATCTTTATCCAGTCCGGTCCCTAGAGAGCTGGGTTCTAGATCCCCTTTCTTCTCACCCTTGTCATCTCTAGGAGGACCCTCTGAGTGTCTGTTCTTCAGCCCCATCTTGACTGGTCCTGTAGGGTTTGCTGCTGGAGGGGAGGCCAGGGAACCCCAATGCCATGATCTGATGAGAAGCAGGGGTTACATCTCCAGCAGGTTGACGCGAATGAGATCACAGATGGTCCTCTGAGGGTTTCACCATCACCGCACCACTACATACATACAAAATGTGTCCACGACTAGGTCATCTAGAACCAGGAGACCATCATCGCTCCAGCATTGACCAACCTACTCCTCTGATGTCTTCAGACAGGTCCCCAATCTCATGTCAGGGAGTGGCCCATTGTACATCTCCAGCAGCTTCAAAAATCACCTCCCAGACACTGAATCATTGGCACATTTTTGTATTTGCTCCGGTGATATGCGCCTTGAGGTTTGGGCTGCCAGAGCTGGCAGTCAGATGGTCAGACCCTGCTGAGCATGACCATTGTGGAGCTCCATCTCATGTCTGCTGCCAGGCAAGCCAGATGCCTCCTGCCGCTGCTGCTCCTGCTCGGTTCCTGGTCCTCTTTTTCTTTCTAGGGAGGAGAATCTTGGTTTTCCTTGTGATGGCTTCTCTACAGGCAATGCAAGAAAGACACAGACCAGCTGGGAAGATGAGGCATCCTACCCCGGCTGTCACTCATTCATTGATGAATTGCTGAGGATCTTCCTCCTCTTCTGCTGCTTGCTGGGCTCTGTCTGATGGGGAGAGACTCTGGGCGCTGGGAGGAGGGGGTTATAGGAGGGGCCGAGAGTGAATCTCATTATAACATGGAGCTGCCTCTACTGACACCAGTGTGTTCGGTGATGGAGATGACATGGAATTGCATGCTGAGAGTGAGAGTCCCAACCGAGAGCCCCGTACTCTGGGGGATCCAGAAAAGCAATAGTTAAAATAAAAGGCTCTACCCCAGAACGCCGCAATCTCCGATTGCTGGAATTTTACATTTTTAACACCGTCATATCCAGAGTGCTCGGATTAGATGGAACAAATACCAGTATCCTACTACCCCATGGAAAGAAAGGGTTAATAGCATTACCTGTCACTAGGACAGAGCCCTATTAAGACGCCATAATAAAGTGCGGGCAACTCGAATTAGTAAATGGCGCCAAGAAGTGTAGACTGTGGCGCCAAAATAATGCGGTCATTATATGCTAATGAGGTGAGTTTAATAGCATGTAGTTCAATAGGGTGGAGCCACACGTCGCACGTTTTCGCCACGGTTTTCCGATAATCGCTGTATGGAATAGAGGAGCCTACTACGCCAGTCCACACCTAAAAATAAAGGTATGCTGACCCGTGCCGGCCTAACGGAGGCCGAAAGGAGCTTTCCTGGCGTACATCATAAATGTGTTGTGAACAGGACCTAAGGCCTCACGCACACTGCCGTTTTAGGATGGATTAACACGTGGCGTAATTTCTTTAAAATTGAACGCCGCAAAATCTGCATGTTTTATATGCAGATTTGGATGTGGATGCTGCAAAGGGTGACATTTGCAGCAAATCTAAATCAAAATCCGCATGTAAAATATGCAGAATTGCGGCGGTCAAATCCACAGCGTAAATAAAATTACGCCACATGTGAATCCAATCTAAGGGTATATGCACACAGTACAGTTCTAATGCAGTTTATGGTGCCATTTTTAAAGTAACAACCAGGCGGGGACTCAAAAAAGTTGAATATTTCCAGTATACTTCTCCTCTCATTACCATCCACTCCTGGTTGCAGCTTCAAAAACTGCATTAAAAAAAACTGCACTGTGTGAATAAGCCCTTTCACACACACACACACACACACACAGATTTGTTGCAGAAATTTCTGAGACTTAAAATCAGTTCCATTCTCTGATTGAGGTTGTTTTTGCGGCCTGCACATGGATATCTGCAAGCCCCATTAAGATGAATGAGACAATTGCAAATACAGACGGCTTTGAATTCTTTGCGACTGGTGTCGCGGTCGCGATAACCTGCAGACCACAAAGCGACCACATTCATTTTAATGACCTGCAATGGAGGCCTCAAAGTTGCCATGTAGCCCTAGAATTACCTGTCTGTAGAGTGTGGAATTTTTTAAATTACGTAAAAATCATGCAGCATGTCCGACCTGGAACCTGCCGTACATTTCGTCCGAAAAATCGCACCAAATCATGGTGCGGTTTTTCAAACGTAATTTCTGCCTCGGAAGAAAGCGTTAGTTTTACCCCCTCCATCTTCTCTGTGCATAGTCCGGCCCCCTACGATGGCGTTGCAGGCCATGTGACACTTCAGACTGTGATTGGCTGCATGGGCAGATGTTTGAAAGCGTTCAGCCTCCATATTTTTAGCCATTTTTCGGGGCGTTTACGGCCCAAAAAACGGCTGAAAATAAGTTTTGTGAACATGCCCTAAATGAGTGTAACTTCAACTTTTTGAGACTATTTCATTTTTATTTGTTAGATGAAGGTACATTTTTGCACGGCCTAATTTAAAGCCCTGTCGGTCATTATAGGATTTCTTACACAGCTGAAGGCTATATTCTTGATATATTACATAAAGTGGGCCCAAAATGGAGCTTTACTCTAAAAAAGATATATGTTCTCTATTACTAAAAAGCCAACCTCCTATTAACAGGATTTTTTATTTGTAACTTGCAGTACCACTTTTTACCACTAACATAAGTAATTGCTTTCCATACAAATCAATGCAACAGCGCCCCCAATTGTTATGCAGCAGATTTCTAAGCCAAAGTAAATAACTATAAAGTTTTAAGATAATTTGTCATGACCTGCATTTCTGGCTCATAAAAGTACAGCAGCGTTATAAGAGGAGCTGCTGATATCAGTCACATGAATATCTTTTTATATCAAGTACTAATTGTGCATGTAGACATTTTTCTACACAGTCTCCTCATTTCAGGGGCTCAAAAGTAATTGGACAAATTAACATTGCCAGAAATAAAATGGTTTTTTTTAAACTTTGTAGAGAATCCTTTGCAGGCAATGACGGCCTGAAGTCTGGGACCCATGGACATCACCACACGCTGGGTTTCCTCCTTTGTGATGCTTTGCCCGGCCTTTACTGCAGCGTCTTCAGTTGTTGCTGGTTTGTGGCTCTTTCTGCCTTAAGTTTTGTCTTAACCTCTTTCCGCACCAGGACGTAAAGTTGCGGAGCGGTTCCTGGCGCGCACTGTCTTAACGGACAGTGTCCGGGAACAGGGAGGTCAGCTGACACTCCAGTCTTGCCGGTCAGCGGACCATCGCCGCTGATTTCGGCAATTAACCCCATAAATGCGGCAATCGATTGCGATCGCCGCATTTAAGGGGTTTGAAGCACATCGGCAGCCCCCACTAAGTGATTGTGGGTGCTGCCGATGCTTGTCGTGGCAATCAGAGGCCAGACAATGCTCCGAGGCTGCTGGTGCTCTGAGGCTTCCTGTCTGTGTGACTGTCACATCACAATGACAGTTGGAACACATTGTACTACATAGGTAGTGTGATGTATTCAGCCAGCTGCAAGTCTAAGTGTCCCCTAGTGGGACAAGTAAAAAAAGTAAAAAATATGTTTTTAAAAAAGTGTAAAAATAAAAGTTATACGTTATGTAAAGAAAAAATGCATTTTTCCCTAGGAGTCTTTTATTATAGGAAAAAAATGAACACGTTAAAAAAAGTACACATATTTGGTATCACCGCGTTCGTAACAACCCCAACTATAAAACTATAATGTTATTTTTCCCGCGCGATGAACACCCCAAAAAAATCAATAAAGAACTACACCAGCTTCGCTATTTTTTGGTCACCACCCCTCCCAAAATAGAGAATAAAAAGTGATCAAAATGTCGCATGTACCCGAAAATAGTACCGATAAAAACTACAACCCGTCCCGCAAAAAACAAGCCCTTAGGCTTTATTCAGACGAACGGGAAAAACGTCCGTGCAACGCGAGTGATTTGCACGCGCGTTGCACGGACCTATATGTGTCTATGGGGCTGTGCAGACATGTCCGTGATTTTTCATCAGCGTGAGTCCGCTGAAAAAAAGTCACGACATGTCCTTTCTTTCGGCGTTTTGCACGCATCATGCACCCATTGAAGTCAATGGGTGCGTGAAAACCACGCATGCCGCACGGAAGCACTTCCGTGCGAACTGCGTGATTCACGCAAGAGCTGTCAAAAGGATGAATGTAAACAGAAAAGCACCACGTGCTTTTCTGTTTCCAAACGGAGTGTCTTTGAGATGAGTGAACCCGGACAACCGAACCGAACTTCACCGGGTTCGGCCGAACTCGGCAAAAAAATTTCCGGTACGTGACGTCAGGAGATAGTCACTGTCCAGGGTGCTGAAAGAGTTAAACTGTTTCAGCACCCTGGACAGTGACTTCCGATCCCAATATACATGAACGTGTAAAAAAAAAACGAAGTTCTGACTTACCGATAACTCCCGGCTTCTTCCTCCAGTCTGACCTCCCGGAATGACAATTCAGTCCAAGTGACAGCTCCAGCCAATCACAGGCCAAGCACAGGCTGCAGCGGTCACATGGACAGCCGCGTCATCCAGGGAGGTGGGGCCAGATGTCAAGAGAGGCGCGTCACCAAGGCAACGGCCGGGAGGGAAGTTCTCGGTAAGTACGAACTTTTTCTTTTTTTTTAACAGGTTTCTCGATATTTGGATCGGCATTCACTGTCGAGGGTGCTGAAAGAGTTACTGCAGATCAGTTAACTCTTTCAGCACCCTGGACAGTGACTGACGTCGACTAGACTCATCTCTATGATGGCGGCTGCGCGAAAATCACGCAGCCGCGCATCATACACGGATGACACACGGAGCTGTCAAGTGTTTTTTGCGCGCGCAAAAACGCCACGTTCGTGTGAATCCAGCCTTAGGCTGGGTTCACACGACCTATTTTCAGACGTAAACGAGGCGTATTAGGGTATGTTCACACGTAGTCAACAAAAACGTCTGAAAATCCAGAGCTGTTTTCAAGGGATAACAGACCCTGCTTTTCAGACGTTTTTTTACCAACTCGCATTTTTCGCGGCGTTTTCACGCCGTTTTCGCGGCATTTTTTACGTCCGTTTTTGGAGCTGTTTTCATTGGAGTCTATGAGAAAACAGCTTCAAAAACGTCCAAAGAAGTGTCCTGCACTTCTTTTGACGAGGCTGTATTTTTACGCGTCGTCTTTTGACAGCTGTCAAACGACGACGCGTAAATAACAGGTCGTCTGCACAGTACGTCGGCAAACCCATTCAAATGAATGGGAAGATGTTTGCCGACGTATTGGAGCCATATTTTCAGACGTAAAACGAGGCATAATACGCCTCGTATACGTCTGAAATTTGGCCGTGTGAACATACCCTCAGGCTACAATACGTCGGCAAACATCTGCCCATTCATTTGAATGGGTTTGCAGACGTACTGTGCAGACGACCTGTTATTTACGCGTCGTCGTTTGACAGCTGTCAAACGACGACGCGTAAAAATACAGCCTCGTCAAAAGAAGTGCAGGACACTTCTATACATTATATGCAGGACACTTCTTTGGACGTTTTTGGAGCTGTTTTCTCATAGACTCCAATGAAAACAGCTCCAAAAACGGACGTAAAAAACGCAGCGAAAATGCCGCGAAAAATGCAGCGAAAAACGCGGGTTGCTCAAAAAACGTCTGAAAAGCAGGGGCTGTTTTCCCTTGAAAACAGCTCTGTATTTTCAGACGTTTTTGGTCACTACGTGTGCACATACCCTTAGGGTATGTTCACACGCTGAGCCAAAAACGTCTGAAAATACGGAGCTGTTTTCAAGGGAAAACAGCCCCTGATTTTCAGACGTTTTTTGAGCAACTCACGTTTTTCGCTGCGTTTTCGTGCCGTTTTTGGAGCTGTTTTCAATAGAGTCTATGAGAAAACAGCTCCAAAAACGTCCCAAGAAGTGTCCTGCACTTCTTTTGACGAGGCTGTAATTTTACGCGTCGTCTTTTGACAGCTGTCAAACGACGACGCGTAAAATACAGGTCGTCGGCACAGTACGTCGGCAAACCCATTCAAATGAATGGGCAGATGTTTGCCGACGTATTGTATCCCTATTTTCAGGCGTAAATCGAGGCATAATACGCCTTGTTTACGCCTGAAAATAGGTCGTGTGAACCCAGCCTCACTGTAAGGGTATGTTCACACGTAGTCAACAAAAACGTCTGAAAATCCAGAGCTGTTTTCAAGGGAAAACAGACCCTGCTTTTTAGACGTTTTTTTACCAACTCGCATTTTTCGCTGCGTTTTTCGCGCCGTTTTCGAGGCGTTTTTCGCGCCGTTTTCAAAGCGTTTTTTACGTCCATTTTTGGAGCTGTTTTCATTGGAGTCTATGAGAAAACAGCTCCAAAAACGTTCAAAGAAGTGTCCTGCACTTCTTTTGACGAGGCTGTATTTTTACGCGTCGTCGTTTGACAGCTGTCAAACGACGACGCGTAAATAACAGGTCGTCTGCACAGTACGTCGGCAAACCCATTCAAATGAATGGGCAGATGTTTGGCGACGTATTGGAGCCGTATTTTCAGACGTAAAACGAGGCATAATACGCCTCGTATACGTCTGAAATTTGGCCGTGTGAACATACCCTAAAGGATCTGCCAGGCACAACTTCTGTGTATACGCCCATAGGTAATCAGTCTGCACCTGAGTCCATGCCTCTGAGACTGACTCCATCTTCCACCACTCAGGATGGCAGGCTTAGGAGTGGGAGAGCCTATCGCAGCCTGGCCAGACGGAGCTAGCTCCCGCCCTCTGTCTATTTATACCTGCCTTTCCTGTTCCTCCTTTGCTTGTGATTCTTCTCGTGTGGTTTCCTGGCCCAGCTACAGCTTCTAACTATTTGACCCTGCTTCATACTGACCCTGGCTTACTGACTACTCTCCTGCTCTGCGTTTGGTACCTCGTTCACTCCTGGTTTGACTCGGCACATTCACCACTCTTGTCGCTCACGGTGTTGCCGTGGGCAACTGCCCCATTTCCCTTAGCTTTGTGTACCTTTGTCTGTTTGTCTCGTGCACTTACTGAGCGTAGGGACCGCCGCCCAGTTGTACCCCATCGCCTAGGGCGGGTCGTTGCAAGTAGGCAGGGACAGAGTGGCGGGTAGATTAGGGCTCACTTGTCCGTTTCCCTACCCCCGTCATTACACTTACACCGCTTTTTTTTATTAAAAAAAAAAAAAGTTATGGCTCTCTGAATATGGTGACACAGAAAATAAATTATTTTATAAAAAAGGGATTTTATTGCACAAACGCTGCAAAACATAAAAAAAATATATTCATATGATATCACCGTTATCGTACCGACCCGCAGAATAAAGTAAAATTGTCATTTATAGCGCACAGTGAACGCCGCAAAAAAATTAACTAAAAAAACATTGTCAGAAGTGCTTGTTTTTGGTCACTCGGTTTGTAAAAAAATGGAATATAAAGTGATAAAAAAATCGCATGTACCCCAAAATGGTACCAATGAATAGTACAGATTGTCCCGCAACAAATAAACCCTCACACGGCTCCGGTGGTGAAAAAGTGCGACGCCGGGAACATATCTATGAAATATTATTTATTTACTGCATTATTATACCCTCTTATTATGTCCTGATGTTCTCCGCACAGATTACATATACCCTGATGTACTCCTCACATATTACATATACCCTGATGTACTCCGCACAGATTACATATACCCTGATGTACTCCTCACATCTTACATATACCCTGATGTACTCCTCACAGATTACATATACCCTGATGTACTCCGCACAGATTACATATATCCTGATGTACTCCTCACATCTTACATATACCCTGATGTACTCTGCACAGATTACATATACCCTGATGTACTCCTCACATATGACATATACCCTGATGTACTCCACACAGATTACATATAACCTGATGTACTCCTCACAGATTACATATACTCTGATGTACTCCGCACAGATTACATATAACCTGATGTTCTCCGCACAGATTACATATACCCTGATGTACTCCTCACAGATTACATATACCCGGATGTACTCCGCACAGATTACATATAACCTGATGTACTCCGCACAGATTACATATACCCTGATGTACTCCTCACATATTACATATACCCTGATGTACTCCGCACAGATTACATATACCCTGATGTACTCCGCACAGATTACATATACCCTGATGTACTCTGCACAGATTACATATACCCTGATGTACTCCGCACAGATTACATATACCCTGATGTACTCCTCACATATTACATATACCCTGATGTACTCCTCACATATTACATATACCCTGATGTACTCCGCACAGATTACATATACCCTGATGTACTCCGCACAGATTACATATACCCTGATGTACTCCTCACAGATTACATATACCCTGATGTACTCCTCACAGCTTACATATACCCTGAGGTACTCCGCACATATTACATATACCCTGATGTACTCCGCACAGATTACATATACCCTGATGTACTCCGCACAGATTACATATACCCTGATGTACTCCGCACAGATTACATATACCCTGATGTACTCCACACATATTACATATACCCTGATGTAGTCCTCACATATTACATATACCCTGATGTACTCCTCACATATTACATATACCCTGATGTAGTCCTCACATATTACATATACCCTGATGTACTCCGCACATATTACATATACCCTGATGTACTCCGCACATCTTACATATACCCTGATGTACTCCTCACATATTACATATACCCTGATGTACTCCTCACATATTACATATACCCTGATGTACTCCTCACATATTACATATACCCTGATGTACTCCTCACATATTACATACACCCTGATGTACTCCGCACAGATTACATATACCCTGATGTACTCCGCCCTGCTTACATATACCCTGATGTACTCCGCACATATTACATATACCCTGATGTACTCCGCGCAGATTACATATACCCTGATGTACTCCTCACATATTACATATACCCTGATGTACTCCGCACAGATTACATATACCCTGATGTACTCCGCACAGCTTACATATACCCTGATGTACTCCACACATATTACATATACCCTGATGTACTCCTCACATATTACATATACCCTGATGTACTCCTCACAGATTACATATACCCTGATGTACTCCGCACATATTACATATACCCTGATGTACTCCTCACATATTACATATACCCTGATGTACTCCACACATATTACATATACCCTGATGTACTCCTCACATATTACATATACCCTGACGTACTCCGCACAGCTTACATATACCCTGATGTACTCCACACATAATACATATACCCTGATGTACTCCGAACATATTACATATACCCTGATGTACTCCACACATATTACATATACCCTGATGTACTCCGCAGATTACATATACCCTGATGTACTCCGCAGATTACATATACCCTGATGTACTCCTCACATATTACATATACCCTGATGTACTCCACACATATTACATATACCCTGATGTACTCCTCACATATTACATATACCCTGATGTACTCCACACATATTACATATACCCTGATGTACTCCTCACAGATTACATATACCCTGATGTACTCCTCACATATTACATATACCCTGATGTACTCCACACATATTACATATACCCTGATGTACTCCTCACAGATTACATATACCCTGATGTACTCCACACATATTACATATACCCTGATGTACTCCTCACATCTAACATATACCCTGATGTACTCCGCACAGATTACATATACCCTGATGTACTCCACACATATTACATATACCCTGATGTACTCCCCACATCTTACATATACCCTGATGTACTCCTCACATATTACATATACCCTGATGTACTCCACACATATTACATATACCCTGATGTACTCCACACATATTACATATACCCTGATGTAGTCCTCACATATTACATATACCCTGATGTACTCCGCACATATTACATATACCCTGATGTACTCCTCACATATTACATATACCCTGATGTACTCCGCACAGATTACATATACCCTGATGTACTCCACACATATTACATATACCCTGATGTACTCCACACATATTACATATACCCTGATGTACTCCTCACAGATTACATAAACCCTGATGTACTCCGCACAGATTACATATACCCTGATGTACTCCACACATATTACATATACCCTGATGTACTCCTCACATATTACATATACCCTGATATACTCCGCACAGATTACATATACCCTGATGTACTCCTCACATATTACATATACCCTGATATACTCCACACATATTACATATACCCTGATGTACTCCTCACATATTACATATACCCTGATGTACTCCTCACATATTACATATACCCTGATATAATCCGCACAGCTTACATATACCCTGATGTACTCCTCACATATTACATATACCCTGATGTACTCCGCACAGCTTACATATACCCTGATGTACTCCACACATATTACATATACCCTGATGTACTCCACACATATTACATATACCCTGATGTACTCCACACAGATTACATATACCCTGATGTACTCCACACATATTACATATACCCTGATGTACTCCTCACATCTAACATATACCCTGATGTACTCCTCACATATTACATATACCCTGATGTACTCCGCACAGATTACATATACCCTGATGTACTCCGCACAGATTACATATACCCTGATGTACTCCGCACGTATTACATATACCCTGATGTACTCCTCACATATTACATATACCCTGATGTACTCCTCACATATTACATATACCCTGATGTACTCCTCACATATTACATATACCATGATGTAGTCCTCACATATTACATATACCCTGATGTACTCCGCACATGTTACATATACCCTGATGTACTCCTCACATCTTACATATACCCTGATGTACTCCTCACATCTTACATATACCCTGATGTACTCCTCACATATTACATATACCCTGATGTACTCCGCCCTGCTTACATATACCCTGATGTACTCCTCACATATTACATATACCCTGATGTACTCCGCACAGATTACATATACCATGATGTACTTCTCACATATTACATATACCCTGATGTACTCCGCACAGATTACATATACACTGATGTACTCCACACATATTACATATACCCTGATGTACTCCGCACATATTACATATACCCTGATGTACTCTGCACATATTACATATACCCTGATGTACTCCGCACAGATTACATATACCCTGATGTACTCCACACATATTACATATACCCTGATGTACTCCCCACATCTTACATATACCCTGATGTACTCCTCACATATTACATATACCCTGATGTACTCCACACATATTACATATACCCTGATGTACTCCTCACATCTAACATATACCCTGATGTACTCCTCACATATTACATATACCCTGATGTACTCCGCCCAGCTTACATATACCTTGATGTACTCCGCACATATTACATATACCCTGATGTAGTCCTCACATATTACATATACCCTGATGTACTCCGCACATATTACATATACCCTGATGTACTCCTCACATATTACATATACCCTGATGTACTCCGCACAGATTACATATACCCTGATGTACTCCACACATATTACATATACCCTGATGTACTCCACACATATTACATATACCCTGATGTACTCCTCACAGATTACATAAACCCTGATGTACTCCGCACAGATTACATATACTCTGATGTACTCCACACATATTACATATACCCTGATGTACTCCTCACATATTACATATACCCTGATATACTCCGCACAGATTACATATTCCCTGATGTACTCCTCACATATTACATATACCCTGATATACTCCACACATATTACATATACCCTGATGTACTCCTCACATATTACATATACCCTGATGTACTCCGCACAGCTTACATATACCCTGATGTACTCCGCACAGCTTACATATACCCTGATGTACTCCTCACATATTACATATACCCTGATGTACTCCGCACAGCTTACATATACCCTGATGTACTCCACACATATTACATATACCCTGATGTACTCCTCACATATTACATATACCCTGATGTAGTCCTCACATATTACATATACCCTGATGTACTCCGCACATGTTACATATACCCTGATGTACTCCTCACATCTTACATATACCCTGATGTACTCCTCACATCTTACATATACCCTGATGTACTCCTCACATATTACATATACCCTGATGTACTCCGCCCTGCTTACATATACCCTGATGTACTCCTCACATATTACATATACCCTGATGTACTCCGCACAGCTTACATATACCCTGATGTACTCCACACATATTACATATACCCTGATGTACTCCTCACATATTACATATAACCTGATGTACTCCTCACAGATTACATATACCCTGATGTACTCCGCACAGATTACATATACCCTGATGTACTCCGCACATATTACATATACCCTGATGTACTCCCCACATATTACATATACCCTGATATACTCCGCACAGATTACATATACCCTGATATACTCCGCACAGATTACATATACCCTGATGTACTCCTCACATATTACATATACCCTGATGTACTCCACACATATTACATATACCCTGATGTACTCCTCACATATTACATATACCCTGATGTACTCCTCACATATTACATATACCCTGATATAATCCGCACAGCTTACATATACCCTGATGTACTCCTCACATAGTACATATACCCTGATGTACTCCGCACAGCTTACATATACCCTGATGTACTCCACACATATTACATATACCCTAATGTACTCCTCACATATTACATATACCCTGATGTACTCCACACATATTACATATACCCTGATGTACTCCGCAGATTACATATACCCTGATGTACTCCGCAGATTACATATTCCCTGATATACTCCTCACATATTACATATACCCTGATGTACTCCACACATATTACATATACCCTGATGTACTCCTCACATATTACATATACCCTGATGTACTCCACAAATATTACATATACCCTGATGTACTCCTCACAGATTACATATACCCTGATGTACTCCACACATATTACATATACCCTGATGTACTCCTCACATCTAACATATACCCTGATGTACTCCTCACATATTACATATACCCTGATGTACTCCGCACAGCTTACATATACCCTGATGTACTCCACACATATTACATATACCCTGATGTACTCCTCACATATTACATATACCCTGATGTACTCCTCACAGATTACATATACCCTGATGTACTCCGCACAGATTACATATACCCTGATGTACTCCGCACATATTACATATACCCTGATGTACTCCCCACATATTACATATACCCTGATATACTCCGCACAGATTACATATACCCTGATGTACTCCTCACATATTACATATACCCTGATGTACTCCACACATATTACATATACCCTGATGTACTCCTCACATATTACATATACCCTGATGTACTCCTCACATATTACATATACCCTGATATAATCCGCACAGCTTACATATACCCTGATGTACTCCTCGCATAGTACATATACCCTGATGTACTCCGCACAGCTTACATATACCCTGATGTACTCCACACATATTACATATACCCTAATGTACTCCTCACATATTACATATACCCTGATGTACTCCACACATATTACATATACCCTGATGTACTCCGCAGATTACATATACCCTGATGTACTCCGCAGATTACATATACCCTGATGTACTCCTCACATCTAACATATACCCTGATGTACTCCTCACATATTACATATACCCTGATGTACTCCGCCCAGCTGACATATACATTGATATACTCCGCACAACTTACATATACCCTGATGTACTCCACACATATTACATATACCCTGATGTACTCCTCACATATTACATATACCCTGATGTACTCCTCACATATTACATATACCCTGATATAATCCGCACAGCTTACATATACCCTGATGTACTCCTCACATATTACATATACCCTGAGGTACTCCGCACAGCTTACATATACCCTGATGTACTCCACATATATTACATATACCCTGATGTACTCCGCACAGATTACATATACCCTGATGTACTCCTCACATATTACATATACCCTGATGTACTCCGCACAGATTACATATACCCTGATGTACTCCTCACATATTACATATACCCTGATGTACTCCGCACAGATTACATATACCCTGATGTACTCCGCACAGCTTACATATACCCTGATGTACTCCACACATATTACATATACCCTGATGTACTCCTCACATATTACATATACCCTGATGTACTCCTCACAGATTACATATACCCTGATGTACTCCCCACATATTACATATACCCTGATACACTCCGCACAGATTACATATACCCTGATGTACTCCTCACATATTACATATACCCTGATGTACTCCACACATATTACATATACCCTGATGTACTCCTCACATATTACATATACCCTGATCTACTCCTCACATATTACATATACCCTGATATAATCCGCACAGCTTACATATACCCTGATGTACTCCTCACATAGTACATATACCCTGATGTACTCCGCACAGCTTACATATACCCTGATGTACTCCACACATATTACATATACCCTAATGTACTCCTCACATATTACATATACCCTGATGTACTCTACACATATTACATATACCCTGATGTACTCCTCACATATTACATATACCCTGATGTACTCCACACATATTACATATACCCTGATGTACTCCGCAGATTACATATACCCTGATGTACTCCGCAGATTACATATACCCTGATGTACTCCTCACATATTACATATACCCTGATGTACTCCACACATATTACATATACCCTGATGTACTCCTCACATATTACATATACCCTGATGTACTCCTCACAGATTACATATACCCTGATGTACTCCGCACAGCTTACATATACCCTGATGTACTCCACACATATTACATATACCCTAATGTACTCCTCACATATTACATATACCCTGATGTACTCCACACATATTACATATACCCTGATGTACTCCGCAGATTACATATACCCTGATGTACTCCGCAGATTACATATACCCTGATGTACTCCTCACATCTAACATATACCCTGATGTACTCCTCACATATTACATATACCCTGATGTACTCCGCCCAGCTGACATATACATTGATGTAAGCCGCACAACTTACATATACCCTGATGTACTCCACACATATTACATATACCCTGATGTACTCCTCACATATTACATATACCCTGATGTACTCCGCACATATTACATATACCCTGATGTACTCCTCACATATTACATATACCCTGATGTACTCCACACATATTACATATACCCTGATGTACTCCTCACATATTACATATACCCTGATGTACTCCTCACATATTACATATACCCTGATATAATCCGCACAGCTTACATATACCCTGATGTACTCCTCACATATTACATATACCCTGATGTACTCCGCACAGCTTACATATACCCTGATGTACTCCACACATATTACATATACCCTGATGTACTCCGCACGTATTACATATACCCTGATGTAGTCCTCACATATTACATATACCCTGATGTACTCCTCACATATTACATATACCCTGATGTACTCCTCACATATTACATATACCCTGATGTACTCCTCACATATTACATATACCCTGATATAATCCGCACAGCTTACATATACCCTGATGTACTCCTCACATAGTACATATACCCTGATGTACTCCGCACAGCTTACATATACCCTGATGTACTCCACACATATTACATATACCCTAATGTACTCCTCACATATTACATATACCCTGATGTACTCCACACATATTACATATACCCTGATGTACTCCGCAGATTACATATACCCTGATGTACTCCGCAGATTACATATACCCTGATGTACTCCTCACATCTAACATATACCCTGATGTACTCCTCACATATTACATATACCCTGATGTACTCCGCCCAGCTGACATATACATTGATATACTCCGCACAACTTACATATACCCTGATGTACTCCACACATATTACATATACCCTGATGTACTCCTCACATATTACATATACCCTGATGTACTCCGCAAATATTACATATACCCTGATGTACTCCTCACATATTACATATACCCTGATGTACTCCACACATATTACATATACCCTGATGTACTCCTCACATATTACATATACCCTGATGTACTCCTCACATATTACATATACCCTGATATAATCCGCACAGCTTACATATACCCTGATGTACTCCTCACATATTACATATACCCTGATGTACTCCGCACAGCTTACATATACCCTGATGTACTCCACATATATTACATATACCCTGATGTACTCCGCACGTATTACATATACCCTGATGTACTCCTCACATATTACATATACCCTGATGTAGTCCTCACATATTACATATACCCTGATGTAGTCCTCACATATTACATATACCCTGATGTACTCCTCACATATTACATATACCCTGATGTAGTCCTCACATATTACATATACCCTGATGTACTCCGCACATGTTACATATACCCTGATGTACTCCTCACATCTTACATATACCCTGATGTACTCCTCACATCTTACATATACCCTGATGTACTCCTCACATATTACATATATCCTGATGTACTCCGCCCTGCTTACATATACCCTGATGTACTCCGCCCTGCTTACATATACCCTGATGTACTCCTCACATATTACATATACCCTGATGTACTCCGCACAGATTACATATACCCTGATGTACTCCTCACATATTACATATACCCTGATGTACTCCGCACAGATTACATATACCCTGATGTACTCCGCACAGCTTACATATACCCTGATGTACTCCACACATATTACATATACCCTGATGTACTCCTCACATATTACATATACCCTGATGTACTCCTCACAGATTACATATACCCTGATGTACTCCGCACAGATTACATATACCCTGATGTACTCCCCACATATTACATATACCCTGATATACTCCGCACAGATTACATATACCCTGATGTACTCCTCACATATTACATATACCCTGATGTACTCCTCACATATTACATATACCCTGATGTACTCCTCACATATTACATATACCCTGATGTACTCCTCACATATTACATATACCCTGATATAATCCGCACAGCTTACATATACCCTGATGTACTCCGCACAGCTTACATATACCCTGATGTACTCCACACATATTACATATACCCTAATGTACTCCTCACATATTACATATACCCTGATGTACTCCACACATATTGCATATACCCTGATGTACTCCGCAGATTACATATACCCTGATGTACTCCGCAGATTACATATACCCTGATGTACTCCTCACATATTACATATACCCTGATGTACTCCACACATATTACATATACCCTGATGTACTCCTCACATATTACATATACCCTGATGTACTCCTCACAGATTACATATACCCTGATGTACTCCGCACAGCTTACATATACCCTGATGTACTCCAC
Source organism: Rhinoderma darwinii (assembly GCF_050947455.1). Lineage (NCBI taxonomy): Eukaryota > Metazoa > Chordata > Amphibia > Anura > Rhinodermatidae > Rhinoderma > Rhinoderma darwinii. The sequence continues at coordinate 69,621 of NW_027463922.1, forward strand.
ACATATTACATATACCCTGATGTACTCCTCACATATTACATATACCCTGATGTACTCCGCACATATTACATATACCCTGATGTACTCCTCACATATTACATATACCCTGATGTACTCCACACATATTACATATACCCTGATGTACTCCTCACATATTACATATACCCTGATGTACTCCTCACATATTACATATACCCTGATATAATCCGCACAGCTTACATATACCCTGATGTACTCCTCACATATTACATATACCCTGAGGTACTCCGCACAGCTTACATATACCCTGATGTACTCCACATATATTACATATACCCTGATGTACTCCGCACAGATTACATATACCCTGATGTACTCCTCACATATTACATATACCCTGATGTACTCCGCACAGATTACATATACCCTGATGTACTCCTCACATATTACATATACCCTGATGTACTCCTCACAGATTACATATACCCTGATGTACTCCCCACATATTACATATACCCTGATATACTCCGCACAGATTACATATACCCTGATGTACTCCTCACATATTACATATACCCTGATGTACTCCACACATATTACATATACCCTGATGTACTCCTCACATATTACATATACCCTGATCTACTCCTCACATATTACATATACCCTGATATAATCCGCACAGCTTACATATACCCTGATGTACTCCTCACATAGTACATATACCCTGATGTACTCCGCACAGCTTACATATACCCTGATGTACTCCACACATATTACATATACCCTAATGTACTCCTCACATATTACATATACCCTGATGTACTCTACACATATTACATATACCCTGATGTACTCCTCACATATTACATATACCCTGATGTACTCCACACATATTACATATACCCTGATGTACTCCGCAGATTACATATACCCTGATGTACTCCGCAGATTACATATACCCTGATGTACTCCTCACATATTACATATACCCTGATGTACTCCACACATATTACATATACCCTGATGTACTCCTCACATATTACATATACCCTGATGTACTCCTCACAGATTACATATACCCTGATGTACTCCGCACAGCTTACATATACCCTGATGTACTCCACACATATTACATATACCCTAATGTACTCCTCACATATTACATATACCCTGATGTACTCCGCAGATTACATATACCGTGATGTACTCCGCAGATTACATATACCCTGATGTACTCCTCACATCTAACATATACCCTGATGTACTCCTCACATATTACATATACCCTGATGTACTCCGCCCAGCTGACATATACATTGATGTAAGCCGCACAACTTACATATACCCTGATGTACTCCACACATATTACATATACCCTGATGTACTCCTCACATATTACACATACCCTGATGTACTCCGCACATATTACATATACCCTGATGTACTCCTCACATATTACATATACCCTGATGTACTCCACACATATTACATATACCCTGATGTACTCCTCACATATTACATATACCCTGATGTACTCCTCACATATTACATATACCCTGATATAATCCGCACAGCTTACATATACCCTGATGTACTCCTCACATATTACATATACCCTGAGGTACTCCGCACAGCTTACATATACCCTGATGTACTCCACATATATTACATATACCCTGATGTACTCCGCACAGATTACATATACCCTGATGTACTCCTCACATATTACATATACCCTGATGTACTCCGCACAGATTACATATACCCTGATGTACTCCTCACATATTACATATACCCTGATGTACTCCGCACAGATTACATATACCCTGATGTACTCCGCACAGCTTACATATACCCTGATGTACTCCACACATATTACATATACCCTGATGTACTCCTCACATATTACATATACCCTGATGTACTCCTCACAGATTACATATACCCTGATGTACTCCTCACATATTACATATACCCTGATGTACTCTTCACAGATTACATATACCCTGATGTACTCCTCACATATTACATATACCCTGATATAATCCGCACAGCTTACATATACCCTGATGTACTCCTCACATAGTACATATACCCTGATGTACTCCGCACAGCTTACATATACCCTGATGTACTCCACACATATTACATATACCCTAATGTACTCCTCACATATTACATATACCCTGATGTACTCCACACATATTACATATACCCTGATGTACTCCGCAGATTACATATACCCTGATGTACTCCGCAGATTACATATACCCTGATGTACTCCTCACATCTAACATATACCCTGATGTACTCCTCACATATTACATATACCCTGATGTACTCCGCCCAGCTGACATATACATTGATATACTCCGCACAACTTACATATACCCTGATGTACTCCACACATATTACATATACCCTGATGTACTCCTCACATATTACATATACCCTGATGTACTCCGCAAATATTACATATACCCTGATGTACTCCTCACATATTACATATACCCTGATGTACTCCACACATATTACATATACCCTGATGTACTCCTCACATATTACATATACCCTGATGTACTCCTCACATATTACATATACCCTGATATAATCCGCACAGCTTACATATACCCTGATGTACTCCGCACAGCTTACATATACCCTGATGTACTCCACATATATTACATATACCCTGATGTACTCCGCACATATTACATATACCCTGATGTAGTCCTCACATATTACATATACCCTGATGTACTCCTCACATATTACATATACCCTGATGTACTCCTCACATATTACATATACCCTGATGTAGTCCTCACATATTACATATACCCTGATGTACTCCGCACATGTTACATATACCCTGATGTACTCCTCACAACTTACATATACCCTGATGTACTCCTCACATCTTACATATACCCTGATGTACTCCTCACATATTACATATACCCTGATGTACTCCGCCCTGCTTACATATACCCTGATGTACTCCGCCCTGCTTACATATACCCTGATGTACTCCTCACATATTACATATACCCTGATGTACTCCGCACAGATTACATATACCCTGATGTACTCCTCACATATTACATATACCCTGATGTACTCCGCACAGATTACATATACCCTGATGTACTCCGCACAGCTTACATATACCCTGATGTACTCCACACATATTACATATACCCTGATGTACTCCTCACATATTACATATACCCTGATGTACTCCTCACAGATTACATATACCCTGATGTACTCCGCACAGATTACATATACCCTGATGTACTCCCCACATATTACATATACCCTGATATACTCCGCACAGATTACATATACCCTGATGTACTCCTCACATATTACATATACCCTGATGTACTCCACACATATTACATATACCCTGATGTACTCCTCACATATTACATATACCCTGATGTACTCCTCACATATTACATATACCCTGATATAATCCGCACAGCTTACATATACCCTGATGTACTCCGCACAGCTTACATATACCCTGATGTACTCCACACATATTACATATACCCTAATGTACTCCTCACATATTACATATACCCTGATGTACTCCACACATATTGCATATACCCTGATGTACTCCGCAGATTACATATACCCTGATGTACTCCGCAGATTACATATACCCTGATGTACTCCTCACATATTACATATACCCTGATGTACTCCACACATATTACATATACCCTGATGTACTCCTCACATATTACATATACCCTGATGTACTCCTCACAGATTACATATACCCTGATGTACTCCGCACAGCTTACATATACCCTGATGTACTCCACACATATTACATATACCCTGATGTACTCCTCACATATTACATATACCCTGATGTACTCCGCACATATTACATATACCCTGATGTACTCCGCAGATTACATATACCCTGATGTACTCCGCAGATTACATATACCCTGATGTACTCCTCACATCTAACATATACCCTGATGTACTCCTCACATATTATATATACCCTGATGTACTCCGCCCAGCTGACATATACATTGATGTACTCCGCACAACTTACATATACCCTGATGTACTCCACATATATTACATATACCCTGATATACTCCTCACATATTACATATACCCTGATGTACTCCGCACATCTTACATATACCCTGATGTACTCCTCACATATTACATATACCCTGATGTACTCCACACATATTACATATACCCTGATGTACTCCTCACATATTACATATACCCTGATGTACTCCTCACATATTACATATACCCTGATATAATCCGCACAGCTTACATATACCCTGATGTACTCCTCACATATTACATATACCCTGATGTACTCCGCACAGCTTACATATACCCTGATGTACTCCACACATATTACATATACCCTGATGTACTCCGCACGTATTACATATACCCTGATGTAGTCCTCACATATTACATATACCCTGATGTACTCCTCACATATTACATATACCCTGATGTACTCCTCACATATTACACATACCCTGATGTAGTCCTCACATATTACATATACCCTGATGTACTCCGCACATGTTACATATACCCTGATGTACTCCTCACATCTTACATATACCCTGATGTACTCCTCACATCTTACATATACCCTGATGTACTCCTCACATATTACATATACCCTGATGTACTCCGCCCTGCTTACATATACCCTGATGTACTCCTCACATATTACATATACCCTGATGTACTCCGCACAGATTACATATACCCTGATGTACTCCTCACATATTACATATACCCTGATGTACTCCGCACAGATTACATATACCCTGATGTACTCCGCACAGTTTACATATACCCTGATGTACTCCACACATATTACATATACCCTGATGTACTCCTCACAGATTACATATACCCTGATGTACTCCTCACAGATTACATATACCCTGATGTACTCCGCACAGATTAAATATACCCTGATGTACTCCCCACATATTACATATACCCTGATATACTCCGCACAGATTACATATACCCTGATGTACTCCTCACATATTACATATACCCTGATGTACTCCACACATATTACATATACCCTGATGTACTCCACACATATTACATATACCCTGATGTACTCCTCACATATTACATATACCCTGATGTACTCCTCACATATTACATATACCCTGATGTACTCCTCACATATTACATATACCCTGATATAATCCGCACAGTTTACATATACCCTGATGTACTCCTCACATAGTACATATACCCTGATGTACTCCGCACAGCTTACATATACCCTGATGTACTCCATACATATTACATATACCCTAATGTACTCCTCACATATTACATATACCCTGATGTACTCCGCACATATTACATATACCCTGATTTACTCCTCACATATTACATATACCCTGATGTACTCCACACATATTACATGTACCCTGATGTACTCCTCACATATTACATATACCCTGATGTACTCCTCACATATTACATATACCCTGATATAATCCGCACAGCTTACATATACCCTGATGTACTCCTCACATATTACATATACCCTGATGTACTCCGCACAGCTTACATAAACCCTGATGTACTCCACACATATTACATATACCCTGATGTACTCCGCACGTATTACATATACCCTGATGTACTCCTCACATATTACATATACCCTGATGTAGTCCTCACATATTACATATACCCTGATGTACTCCTCACATATTACATATACCCTGATGTAGTCCTCACATATTACATATACCCTGATGTACTCCGCACATGTTACATATACCCTGATGTACTCCTCACATCTTACATATACCCTGATGTACTCCTCACATCTTACATATACCCTGATGTACTCCTCACATATTACATATACCCTGATGAACTCCGCCCTGCTTACATATACACTGATGTACTCCTCACATATTACATATACCCTGATGTACTCCGCACAGCTTACATATACCCTGATGTACTCCACACATATTACATATACCCTGATGTACTCCTCACATATTACATATACCCTGATGTACTCCTCACAGATTACATATACCCTGATGTACTCCACACAGATTACATATACCCTGATGTACTCCGCACATATTACATATACCCTGATGTACTCCCCACATATTACATATACCCTGATATACTCCGCACAGATTACATATACCCTGATGTACTCCTCACATATTACATATACCCTGATGTACTCCACACATATTACATATACCCTGATGTACTCCTCACATATTACATATACCCTGATGTACTCCTCACATATTACATATACCCTGATATAATCCGCACAGCTTACATATACCCTGATGTACTCCTCACATAGTACATATACCCTGATGTACTCCGCACAGCTTACATATACCCTGATGTACTCCACACATATTACATATACCCTAATGTACTCCTCACATATTACATATGCCCTGATGTACTCCACACCTATTACATATACCCTGATGTACTCCGCAGATTACATATACCCTGATGTACTCCGCAGATTAAATATTCCCTGATGTACTCCTCACATATTACATATACCCTGATGTACTCCACACATATTACATATACCCTGATGTACTCCTCACATATTACATATACCCTGATGTACTCCACACATATTACATATACCCTGATGTACTCCTCACATATTACATATACCCTGATGTACTCCTCACATATTACATATACCCTGATATAATCCGCACAGCTTACATATACCCTGATGTACTCCGCACAGCTTACATATACCCTGATGTACTCCACATATATTACATATACCCTGATGTACTCCGCACGTATTACATATACCCTGATGTACTCCTCACATATTACATATACCCTGATGTAGTCCTCACATATTACATATACCCTGATGTACTCCTCACATATTACATATACCCTGATGTACTCCTCACATATTACATATACCCTGATGCAGTCCTCACATATTACATATACCCTGATGTACTCCGCACATGTTACATATACCCTGATGTACTCCGCCCTGCTTACATATACCCTGATGTACTCCGCCCTGCTTACATATACCCTGATGTACTCCTCACATATTACATATACCCTGATGTACTCCGCACAGATTACATATACCCTGATGTACTCCTCACATATTACATATACCCTGATGTACTCCGCACAGATTACATATACCCTGATGTACTCCGCACAGCTTACATATACCCTGATGTACTCCACACATATTACATATACCCTGATGTACTCCTCACATATTACATATACCCTGATGTACTCCTCACAGATTACATATACCCTGATGTACTCCGCACAGATTACATATACCCTGATGTACTCCCCACATATTACATATACCCTGATATACTCCGCACAGATTACATATACCCTGATGTACTCCTCACATATTACATATACCCTGATGTACTCCACACATATTACATATAACCTGATGTACTCCTCACATATTACATATACCCTGATGTACTCCTCACATATTACATATACCCTGATATAATCCGCACAGCTTACATATACCCTGATGTACTCCGCACAGCTTACATATACCCTGATGTACTCCACACATATTACATATACCCTAATGTACTCCTCACATATTACATATACCCTGATGTACTCCACACATATTGCATATACCCTGATGTACTCCGCAGATTACATATACCCTGATGTACTCCGCAGATTACATATACCCTGATGTACTCCTCACATATTACATATACCCTGATGTACTCCACACATATTACATATACCCTGATGTACTCCTCACATATTACATATACCCTGATGTACTCCTCACAGATTACATATACCCTGATGTACTCCGCACAGCTTACATATACCCTGATGTACTCCACACATATTACATATACCCTGATGTACTCCTCACATATTACATATACCCTGATGTACTCCGCACATATTACATATACCCTGATGTACTCCGCAGATTACATATACCCTGATGTACTCCGCAGATTACATATACCCTGATGTACTCCTCACATCTAACATATACCCTGATGTACTCCTCACATATTATATATACCCTGATGTACTCCGCCCAGCTGACATATACATTGATGTACTCCGCACAACTTACATATACCCTGATGTACTCCACATATATTACATATACCCTGATATACTCCTCACATATTACATATACCCTGATGTACTCCGCACATATTACATATACCCTGATGTACTCCTCACATATTACATATACCCTGATGTACTCCACACATATTACATATACCCTGATGTACTCCTCACATATTACATATACCCTGATGTACTCCTCACATATTACATATACCCTGATATAATCCGCACAGCTTACATATACCCTGATGTACTCCTCACATATTACATATACCCTGATGTACTCCGCACAGCTTACATATACCCTGATGTACTCCACACATATTACATATACCCTGATGTACTCCGCACGTATTACATATACCCTGATGTAGTCCTCACATATTACATATACCCTGATGTACTCCTCACATATTACATATACCCTGATGTACTCCTCACATATTACACATACCCTGATGTAGTCCTCACATATTACATATACCCTGATGTACTCCGCACATGTTACATATACCCTGATGTACTCCTCACATCTTACATATACCCTGATGTACTCCTCACATCTTACATATACCCTGATGTACTCCTCACATATTACATATACCCTGATGTACTCCTCACATATTACATATACCCTGATGTACTCCGCCCTGCTTACATATACCCTGATGTACTCCTCACATATTACATATACCCTGATGTAGTCCTCACATATTACATATACCCTGATGTACTCCTCACATATTACATATACCCTGATGTAGTCCTCACATATTACATATACCCTGATGTACTCCGCACAGATTACATATACCCTGATGTACTCCTCACATATTACATATACCCTGATGTAGTCCTCACATATTACATATACCCTGATGTACTCCTCACATATTACATATACCCTGATGTAGTCCTCACATATTACATATACCCTGATGTACTCCTCACATCTTACATATACCCTGATGTACTCCTCACATATTACATATACCCTGATGTACTCCGCCCTGCTTACATATACCCTGATGTACTCCTCACATATTACATATACCCTGATGTACTCCACACAGATTACATATACCCTGATGTACTCCTCACATATTACATATACCCTGATGTACTCCGCACAGATAACATATACCCTGATGTACTCCGCACAGCTTACATATACCCTGATGTACTCCACACATATTACATATACCCTGATGTACTCCTCACATATTACATATACCCTGATGTACTCCTCACAGATTACATATACCCTGATGTACTCCGCACATATTACATATACCCTGATGTACTCCGCACGTATTACATATACCCTGATGTACTCCTCACATATTACATATACCCTGATGTAGTCCTCACATATTACATATACCCTGATGTACTCCTCACATATTACATATACCCTGATGTAGTCCTCACATATTACATATACCCTGATGTACTCCGCACATGTTACATATACCCTGATGTACTCCTCACATCTTACATATACCCTGATGTACTCCTCACATCTTACATATACCCTGATGTACTCCTCACATATTACATATACCCTGATGTACTCCGCCCTGCTTACATATACCCTGATGTACTCCTCACATATTACATATACCCTGATGTACTCCACACAGATTACATATACCCTGATGTACTCCTCACATATTACATATACCCTGATGTACTCCGCACAGATAACATATACCCTGATGTACTCCGCACAGCTTACATATACCCTGATGTACTCCACACATATTACATATACCCTGATGTACTCCTCACATATTACATATACCCTGATGTACTCCTCACATATTACATATACCCTGATGTACTCCACACATATTACATATACCCTGATGTACTCCTCACATTTTACATATACCCTGATGTACTCCTCACATATTACATATACCCTGATATAATCCGCACAGCTTACATATACCCTGATGTACTCCTCACATAGTACATATACCCTGATGTACTCCGCACAGCTTACATATACCCTGATGTACTCCACACATATTACATATACCCTAATGTACTCCTCACATATTACATATACCCTGATGTACTCCTCACATATTACATATACCCTGATGTACTCCTCACATATTACATATACCCTGATGTACTCCACACATATTACATATACCCTGATGTACTCCGCAGATTACATATACCCTGATGTACTCCTCACATATTACATATACCCTGATGTACTCCTCACATATTACATATACCCTGATGTACTCCACACATATTACATATACCCTGATGTACTCCTCACATATTACATATACCCTGATGTACTCCACAAATATTACATATACCCTGATGTACTCCTCACAGATTACATATACCCTGATGTACTCCACACATATTACATATACCCTGATGTACTCCTCACATCTAACATATACCCTGATGTACTCCTCACATATTACATATACCCTGATGTACTCCGCCCAGCTGACATATACATTGATGTACTCCGCACAACTTACATATACCCTGATGTACTCCACACATATTACATATACCCTGATGTACTCCTCACATATTACATATACCCTGATGTACTCCGCACATATTACATATACCCTGATGTACTCCTCACATATTACATATACCCTGATGTACTCCACACATATTACATATACCCTGTTGTACTCCTCACATATTACATATACCCTGATGTACTCCTCACATATTACATATACCCTGATATAATCCGCACAGCTTACATATACCCTGATGTACTCCTCACATATTACATATACCCTGATGTACTCCGCACAGCTTACATATACCCTGATGTACTCCACACATATTACATATACCCTGATGTACTCCACACATATTACATATACCCTGATGTACTCCGCAGATTACATATACCCTGATGTACTCCGCAGATTACATATACCCTGATGTACTCCGCAGATTACATATACCCTGATGTACTCCTCACATATTACATATACCCTGATGTACTCCACACATATTACATATACCCTGATGTACTCCTCACATACTACATATACCCTGATGTACTCCACACATATTACATATACCCTGATGTACTCCTCACAGATTACATATACCCTGATGTACTCCACACATATTACATATACCCTGATGTACTCCTCACATCTAACATATACCCTGATGTAATCCTCACATATTACATATACCCTGATGTACTCCGCCCAGCTTACATATACCTTGATGTACTCCGCACATTTTACATATACCCTGATGTACTCCGCACATATTACATATACCCTGATGTACTCCGCACATATTACATATACCCTGATGTACTCCGCACTGATTACATATTCCCGGATGTACTCCACACATATTACATATACCCTGATGTACTCCTCACATCTTACATATACCCTGATGTACTCCTCACATATTAGATATACCCTGATGTACTCCTCACATATTACATATACCCTGATGTACTCCACACATATTACATATACCCTGATGTACTCCTCACAGATTACATATACCCTGATGTACTCCACACATATTACATATACCCTGATATACTCCTCACATCTAACATATACCCTGATGTACTCCTCACATATTACATATACCCCGATGTACTCCGCCCAGCTTATATATACCTTGATGTACTCCGCACATATTACATATACCCTGATGTAGTCCTCACATATTACATATACCCTGATGTACTCCGCACATATTACATATACCCTGATGTACTCCTCACAGATTACATAAACCCTGATGTACTCCGCACAGATTACATATACCCTGATGTACTCTACACATATTACACATACCCTGATGTACTCCTCACATATTACACATACCCTGATGTACTCCGCACAGATTACATATACCCTGATGTACTCCTCACATATTACATATACCCTGATATACTCCACACATATTACATATACCCTGATGTACTCCCTCACATATTACATATACCCTGATGTACTCCTCACATATTACATATACCCTGATGTACTCCTAACATATTACATATACCCTGATGTACTCCGCACAGCTTACATATACCCTGATGTACTCCACACATATTACATATACCCTGATGTACTCCACACATATTACATATACCCTGATGTACTCCTCGCATATTCCCTGATGTACTCCTCACATATTACATATACCCTGATGTACTCCTCACATATTACATATACCCTGATGTACTCCGCCCAGCTTACATATACCCTGATTTACTCCGCGCATATTACATATACCCTGATGTACTCCGCACAGATTACATATACCCTGATGTACTCCTCACATATTACATATACCCTGATGTACTCCGCACAGATTACATATACCCGGATGTACTCCACACATATTACATATACCCTGATGTACTCCTCACATCTTACATATACCCTGATGTACTCCTCACATATTACATATACCCTGATGTACTCCTCACATATTACATATACCCTGATGTACTCCACACATATTACATATACCCTGATGTACTCCTCACAGATTACATATACCCTGATGTACTCCACACATATTACATATACCCTGATGTACTCCTCACATCTAACATATACCCTGATGTACTCCTCACATATTACATATACCCCGATGTACTCCGCCCAGCTTATATATACCTTGATGTACTCCGCACATATTACATATACCCTGATGTAGTCCTCACATATTACATATACCCTGATGTACTCCGCACATATTACATATACCCTGATGTACTCCTCACAGATTACATAAACCCTGATGTACTCCGCACAGATTACATATACCCTGATGTACTCCACACATATTACATATACCCTGATGTACTCCACACATATTACACATACCCTGATGTACTCCACACATATTACACATACCCTGATGTACTCCGCACAGATTACACATACCCTGATGTACTCCTCACATATTACATATACCCTGATATACTCCACACATATTACATATACCCTGATGTACTCCTCACATATTACATATACCCTGATGTACTCCTCACATATTACATATACCCTGATGTACTCCGCAGATTACATATACCCTGATGTACTCCGCAGATTACATATACCCTGATGTACTCCTCACATATTACATATACCCTGATGTACTCCACACATATTACATATACCCTGACGTACTCCTCACATATTACATATACCCTGATGTACTCCACACATATTACATATACCCTGATGTACTCCACACAGATTACATATACCCTGATGTACTCCACACATATTACATATACCCTGATGTACTCCACACATATTACATATACCCTGATATAATCCGCACAGCTTACATATACCCTGATGTACTCCTCACATATTACATATACCCTGATGTACTCCGCACAGCTTACATAAACCCTGATGTACTCCACACATATTACATATACCCTGATGTACTCCGCACGTATTACATATACCCTGATGTACTCCTCACATATTACATATACCCTGATGTAGTCCTCACATATTACATATACCCTGATGTACTCCTCACATATTACATATACCCTGATGTAGTCCTCACATATTACATATACCCTGATGTACTCCTCACATCTTACATATACCCTGATGTACTCCTCACATATTACATATACCCTGATGTACTCCGCCCTGCTTACATATACCCTGATATACTCCTCACATATTACATATACCCTGATGTACTCCACACAGATTACATATACCCTGATGTACTCCTCACATATTACATATACCCTGATGTACTCCGCACAGATAACATATACCCTGATGTACTCCGCACAGCTTACATATACCCTGATGTACTCCACACATATTACATATACCCTGATGTACTCCTCACATATTACATATACCCTGATGTACTCCTCACAGATTACATATACCCTGATGTACTCCGCACATATTACATATACCCTGATGTACTCCTCACATATTACATATACCCTGATGTACTCCTCACATATTACATATACCCTGATGTACTCCACACATATTACATATACCCTGATGTACTCCTCACATATTACATATACCCTGATGTACTCCTCACATATTACATATACCCTGATATAATCCGCACAGCTTACATATACCCTGATGTACTCCTCACATATTACATATACCCTGAGGTACTCCGCACAGCTTACATATACCCTGATGTACTCCACATATATTACATATACCCTGATGTACTCCGCACAGATTACATATACCCTGATGTACTCCTCACATATTACATATACCCTGATGTACTCCGCACAGATTACATATACCCTGATGTACTCCCTCACATATTACATATACCCTGATGTACTCCGCACAGATTACATATACCCTGATGTACTCCGCACAGCTTACATATACCCTGATGTACTCCACACATATTACATATACCCTGATGTACTCCTCACATATTACATATACCCTGATGTACTCCTCACAGATTACATATACCCTGATGTACTCCTCACATATTACATATACCCTGATGTACTCTTCACAGATTACATATACCCTGATGTACTCCTCACATATTACATATACCCTGATATAATCCGCACAGCTTACATATACCCTGATGTACTCCTCACATAGTACATATACCCTGATGTACTCCGCACAGCTTACATATACCCTGATGTACTCCACACATATTACATATACCCTAATGTACTCCTCACATATTACATATACCCTGATGTACTCCACACATATTACATATACCCTGATGTACTCCGCAGATTACATATACCCTGATGTACTCCGCAGATTACATATACCCTGATGTACTCCTCACATCTAACATATACCCTGATGTACTCCTCACATATTACATATACCCTGATGTACTCCGCCCAGCTGACATATACATTGATATACTCCGCACAACTTACATATACCCTGATGTACTCCACACATATTACATATACCCTGATGTACTCCTCACATATTACATATACCCTGATGTACTCCGCAAATATTACATATACCCTGATGTACTCCTCACATATTACATATACCCTGATGTACTCCACACATATTACATATACCCTGATGTACTCCTCACATATTACATATACCCTGATGTACTCCTCACATATTACATATACCCTGATATAATCCGCACAGCTTACATATACCCTGATGTACTCGCACAGCTTACATATACCCTGATGTACTCCACATATATTACATATACCCTGATGTACTCCGCACATATTACATATACCCTGATGTAGTCCTCACATATTACATATACCCTGATGTACTCCTCACATATTACATATACCCTGATGTACTCCTCACATATTACATATACCCTGATGTAGTCCTCACATATTACATATACCCTGATGTACTCCGCACATGTTACATATACCCTGATGTACTCCTCACAACTTACATATACCCTGATGTACTCCTCACATCTTACATATACCCTGATGTACTCCTCACATATTACATATACCCTGATGTACTCCGCCCTGCTTACATATACCCTGATGTACTCCGCCCTGCTTACATATACCCTGATGTACTCCTCACATATTACATATACCCTGATGTACTCCGCACAGATTACATATACCCTGATGTACTCCTCACATATTACATATACCGATGTACTCCGCACAGATTACATATACCCTGATGTACTCCGCACAGCTTACATATACCCTGATGTACTCCACACATATTACATATACCCTGATGTACTCCTCACATATTACATATACCCTGATGTACTCCTCACAGATTACATATACCCTGATGTACTCCGCACAGATTACATATACCCTGATGTACTCCCCACATATTACATATACCCTGATATACTCCGCACAGATTACATATACCCTGATGTACTCCTCACATATTACATATACCCTGATGTACTCCACACATATTACATATACCCTGATGTACTCCTCACATATTACATATACCCTGATGTACTCCTCACATATTACATATACCCTGATATAATCCGCACAGCTTACATATACCCTGATGTACTCCGCACAGCTTACATATACCCTGATGTACTCCACACATATTACATATACCCTAATGTACTCCTCACATATTACATATACCCTGATGTACTCCACACATATTGCATATACCCTGATGTACTCCGCAGATTACATATACCCTGATGTACTCCGCAGATTACATATACCCTGATGTACTCCTCACATATTACATATACCCTGATGTACTCCACACATATTACATATACCCTGATGTACTCCTCACATATTACATATACCCTGATGTACTCCTCACAGATTACATATACCCTGATGTACTCCGCACAGCTTACATATACCCTGATGTACTCCACACATATTACATATACCCTGATGTACTCCTCACATATTACATATACCCTGATGTACTCCGCACATATTACATATACCCTGATGTACTCCGCAGATTACATATACCCTGATGTACTCCGCAGATTACATATACCCTGATGTACTCCTCACATCTAACATATACCCTGATGTACTCCTCACATATTATATATACCCTGATGTACTCCGCCCAGCTGACATATACATTGATGTACTCCGCACAACTTACATATACCCTGATGTACTCCACTATATTACATATACCCTGATATACTCCTCACATATTACATATACCCTGATGTACTCCGCCACATCTTACATATACCCTGATGTACTCCTCACATATTACATATACCCTGATGTACTCCACACATATTACATATACCCTGATGTACTCCTCACATATTACATATACCCTGATGTACTCCTCACATATTACATATACCCTGATATAATCCGCACAGCTTACATATACCCTGATGTACTCCTCACATATTACATATACCCTGATGTACTCCGCACAGCTTACATATACCCTGATGTACTCCACACATATTACATATACCCTGATGTACTCCGCACGTATTACATATACCCTGATGTAGTCCTCACATATTACATATACCCTGATGTACTCCTCACATATTACATATACCCTGATGTACTCCTCACATATTACACATACCCTGATGTAGTCCTCACATATTACATATACCCTGATGTACTCCGCACATGTTACATATACCCTGATGTACTCCTCACATCTTACATATACCCTGATGTACTCCTCACATCTTACATATACCCTGATGTACTCCTCACATATTACATATACCCTGATGTACTCCGCCCTGCTTACATATACCCTGATGTACTCCTCACATATTACATATACCCTGATGTACTCCGCACAGATTACATATACCCTGATGTACTCCTCACATATTACATATACCCTGATGACTCCGCACAGATTACATATACCCTGATGTACTCCGCACAGTTTACATATACCCTGATGTACTCCACACATATTACATATACCCTGATGTACTCCTCACAGATTACATATACCCTGATGTACTCCTCACAGATTACATATACCCTGATGTACTCCGCACAGATTAAATATACCCTGATGTACTCCCCACATATTACATATACCCTGATATACTCCGCACAGATTACATATACCCTGATGTACTCCTCACATATTACATATACCCTGATGTACTCCACACATATTACATATACCCTGATGTACTCCACACATATTACATATACCCTGATGTACTCCTCACATATTACATATACCCTGATGTACTCCTCACATATTACATATACCCTGATGTACTCCTCACATATTACATATACCCTGATATAATCCGCACAGTTTACATATACCCTGATGTACTCCTCACATAGTACATATACCCTGATGTACTCCGCACAGCTTACATATACCCTGATGTACTCCATACATATTACATATACCCTAATGTACTCCTCACATATTACATATACCCTGATGTACTCCGCACATATTACATATACCCTGATTTACTCCTCACATATTACATATACCCTGATGTACTCCACACATATTACATGTACCCTGATGTACTCCTCACATATTACATATACCCTGATGTACTCCTCACATATTACATATACCCTGATATAATCCGCACAGCTTACATATACCCTGATGTACTCCTCACATATTACATATACCCTGATGTACTCCGCACAGCTTACATAAACCCTGATGTACTCCACACATATTACATATACCCTGATGTACTCCGCACGTATTACATATACCCTGATGTACTCCTCACATATTACATATACCCTGATGTAGTCCTCACATATTACATATACCCTGATGTACTCCTCACATATTACATATACCCTGATGTAGTCCTCACATATTACATATACCCTGATGTACTCCGCACATGTTACATATACCCTGATGTACTCCTCACATCTTACATATACCCTGATGTACTCCTCACATCTTACATATACCCTGATGTACTCCTCACATATTACATATACCCTGATGAACTCCGCCCTGCTTACATATACACTGATGTACTCCTCACATATTACATATACCCTGATGTACTCCGCACAGCTTACATATACCCTGATGTACTCCACACATATTACATATACCCTGATGTACTCCTCACATATTACATATACCCTGATGTACTCCTCACAGATTACATATACCCTGATGTACTCCGCACAGATTACATATACCCTGATGTACTCCGCACATATTACATATACCCTGATGTACTCCCCACATATTACATATACCCTGATATACTCCGCACAGATTACATATACCCTGATGTACTCCTCACATATTACATATACCCTGATGTACTCCACACATATTACATATACCCTGATGTACTCCTCACATATTACATATACCCTGATGTACTCCTCACATATTACATATACCCTGATATAATCCGCACAGCTTACATATACCCTGATGTACTCCTCACATAGTACATATACCCTGATGTACTCCGCACAGCTTACATATACCCTGATGTACTCCACACATATTACATATACCCTAATGTACTCCTCACATATTACATATGCCCTGATGTACTCCACACCTATTACATATACCCTGATGTACTCCGCAGATTACATATACCCTGATGTACTCCGCAGATTAAATATTCCCTGATGTACTCCTCACATATTACATATACCCTGATGTACTCCACACATATTACATATACCCTGATGTACTCCTCACATATTACATATACCCTGATGTACTCCACACATATTACATATACCCTGATGTACTCCTCACATATTACATATACCCTGATGTACTCCTCACATATTACATATACCCTGATATAATCCGCACAGCTTACATATACCCTGATGTACTCCGCACAGCTTACATATACCCTGATGTACTCCACATATATTACATATACCCTGATGTACTCCGCACGTATTACATATACCCTGATGTACTCCTCACATATTACATATACCCTGATGTAGTCCTCACATATTACATATACCCTGATGTACTCCTCACATATTACATATACCCTGATGTACTCCTCACATATTACATATACCCTGATGCAGTCCTCACATATTACATATACCCTGATGTACTCCGCACATGTTACATATACCCTGATGTACTCCGCCCTGCTTACATATACCCTGATGTACTCCGCCCTGCTTACATATACCCTGATGTACTCCTCACATATTACATATACCCTGATGTACTCCGCACAGATTACATATACCCTGATGTACTCCTCACATATTACATATACCCTGATGTACTCCGCACAGATTACATATACCCTGATGTACTCCGCACAGCTTACATATACCCTGATGTACTCCACACATATTACATATACCCTGATGTACTCCTCACATATTACATATACCCTGATGTACTCCTCACAGATTACATATACCCTGATGTACTCCGCACAGATTACATATACCCTGATGTACTCCCCACATATTACATATACCCTGATATACTCCGCACAGATTACATATACCCTGATGTACTCCTCACATATTACATATACCCTGATGTACTCCACACATATTACATATACCCTGATGTACTCCTCACATATTACATATACCCTGATGTACTCCTCACATATTACATATACCCTGATATAATCCGCACAGCTTACATATACCCTGATGTACTCCGCACAGCTTACATATACCCTGATGTACTCCACACATATTACATATACCCTAATGTACTCCTCACATATTACATATACCCTGATGTACTCCACACATATTGCATATACCCTGATGTACTCCGCAGATTACATATACCCTGATGTACTCCGCAGATTACATATACCCTGATGTACTCCTCACATATTACATATACCCTGATGTACTCCACACATATTACATATACCCTGATGTACTCCTCACATATTACATATACCCTGATGTACTCCTCACAGATTACATATACCCTGATGTACTCCGCACAGCTTACATATACCCTGATGTACTCCACACATATTACATATACCCTGATGTACTCCTCACATATTACATATACCCTGATGTACTCCGCACATATTACATATACCCTGATGTACTCCGCAGATTACATATACCCTGATGTACTCCGCAGATTACATATACCCTGATGTACTCCTCACATCTAACATATACCCTGATGTACTCCTCACATATTATATATACCCTGATGTACTCCGCCCAGCTGACATATACATTGATGTACTCCGCACAACTTACATATACCCTGATGTACTCCACATATATTACATATACCCTGATATACTCCTCACATATTACATATACCCTGATGTACTCCGCACATATTACATATACCCTGATGTACTCCTCACATATTACATATACCCTGATGTACTCCACACATATTAC